>NC_135436.1:5430000-5697500 GCF_051991255.1 Vanacampus margaritifer | reverse complement strand
GGCCTGGTGTGCCACCGGGCAAATAAAACACAGAGGGAAAGCATATTTATAGAAAGACAGATAGACAGACAGACAAACAAAGCTGGGTGAATGGATGGATGAACACACACACACGCACACGTGTACTTATATAATTATGAGGACATCCATAGACATAATTCACTTCCTAGCCCCTTCACCTAACCCCAACCATCAAAAATGATTGCCTACCCCCATTCCTTACCCTAACCTCAACCCAATTCAAACCTAAATTCTAAAATCAAGTCTTGACCCTCAAAAAGAGGTCTTGAGTTGTGAGTATCAGCCAAAATGTCCTCACTTCACAAAAATTTCCTCAATCTGTTGGTTAAAGTCGTATTTTGGTCCTCACAATGTCGTATGTACAAGTACACACACACTAATTATGAAACTCCATGATAATGGTGTGTGACGTCAAATGCAAAAAAGCATGTCTATCCCAGTGACAAGTTTAGCCATTTTTATTATTAATGTGGTGTTTAAATAGTAAAGCTGTGGGTGATTTGTGACGGAAGGGTAACACTATTTACTGATTTTTGAGGCATGCCAATGATGACATTTTCATTCGTTGCCGTGATTGGTCAAAACAAAACAAAAGTTTGGTAGGAGTGCACAAGTTGCTGCATCGCCCAATTAGCTCGAAGTATTGTACTGAATGTCCCGCCTTTCCCAAGCAGATCACATTGGATTTATGTTGTGGAAAACGTCTTTCAGTGATTCACATAGTATATGGCTCTTGTCAGGTTTGAGGCTTGGAGGATGCTTAAACCAGAGCTAGTCAGGGTGCTCCTTTATTTCTCCACCGTGTACTGTATCTATGCAGTGGTGTTTAGTCATGTTAGTTTGCAGAATATAATCTTATTGCAAGTGTTACACTGATGCCACTGGTCATTTATTTGAACAAAGTTAAGCCATAGTATCATTTAGCGCATCGCATGTATGTATGCCACACGCTCGTGTGTGCATGTGCACATGTACATCTTCCTTTGCTGATTGCCTCGCAGTTTAAGATTGGGGTTTTCTTTCTGATTTATTTTTAATCAAACATTCTATCGAATGTATTTTAGAATGATATTGATTACCTATCGATCACAATACATATTGTTTTTGTATTTATCACCCAGGCAGAGCAATGTCACAGCAAAAATTAATCCAGTTATCGTACACTGGAAGTGAACCATTGCTCTTTATTCTCCCCCTACATATTGTATAACGTGACAAGTGACACCCAACAACAATTCGAATTGGCTCTGATAAAATAGAGAGTCAGCAACTTCAAATACGGCTGAACATAAGCTTAATTTGCATGGTTTATGAATCACTGGAAGTATTACTAACCTTTCAAACTTATATATAGATTCCTTGTTGTGTTCACAAATGAGCTGGAACCTCTACTAGCTGACTTTTGGGTGAGAGGCAAGGTACACCTTGACCTGGTCTCTAGCCAATCTCAGGCAGACTTAGACTCTTTGATGAATCTAACATACAGTGCATGACTTTGGGGCTGCCCTGGCCGAGTGGTTGAGATTGTCAATGATTCGTCATGTCCCACCGTGGGGACCCCGGTTTAAGACTATCTCCGGGCACACGGCTGCAGTGTCCTTGAGCAAGACACTGATAACCCGGGCGCGTACAATGTACAATGTTCTTGTACTCTATTTTTATTTATTTATGTATTTTCAGGAATAAAATATATACACTATGTGTTGCACAGATACTCATTTAGTTTAATTCTTGCATTCTTCCTGACCCCACAGCCCATGACAGCAGATCAGCCAACATGGCTTTCTCATCTCGTTTTTCCTTCTGGGAGCAAAAGGGAAGTCTCACTTGGAAATTTCACAAAGCAACCTAACCTAGCATGGTGTTTTGTATAAACACACTGTTACTCGTGGTCTTTGTGTGTCAGACTGACATTTTTGCAGAATTTATGCACATTTTATTTATTTATTTGTAGATAACTTGCAAACAACCTAGGGGGATTGCAATTGTCTTAGTTCTCTTGAGAAAGAGAATTAAGGCAGCCTATCGCATTGTGTGATGCATGTTTTGTGGTTTGCATGGGTTGGTGTACAATGCTTTATGTCAAGTATTAAGGTTTTTATATACTCTAATTTTTATTAAATCATTTAGGTCAAAGATGAAAACAAGCCAGACAGCAAAAATGTGAGTGATTCATTGTGGTAATACGATTAACCACATACATGAAACAATCCAACAACATAAAAATCCAGGTGTATGTTAGGATTCTCATTAAATTTAACATTGATATCCAATAACAATAAGAATTAAGCTTTGTGTATCCAACAAAAAAATAATATTTGACATGATTTTTGTGTACAGGAATACAAATATTAATTCAGTATCAAAATCTGCATGGGTAACTACATGATACTTGAGCTTCCTTCTTGTATCTTCCCTTTTTCTTCTCTGTGAGTAGTCAGATTGTGATGGGCTGTCCAACCGGGCCAAGTCTGTGCCTGCTCTCGATCCCGGAAGGGGGTTATACCGAGCATTGAGCCCCCCAGCCGTTGCTTCTTCACAAGTGGTTGGTCGAATCAGGAGTCCCTCGCCACCTAAAGTCAGAACACCTGTTAAAGTACCAGAACGCTTTAAAAGTCCTGAGCCATCATCATCAGAGCGATTCAGGAGTCCTGAAGCAAGACATAATTCTGTGCATCCGAACCTAGTTATGAATGGTAAACAAGAACAAAATGGGGTTGTGGATAAAAGCACAGTTAATGGCACTGCCAAAGGTAATATCACAGCACCATGTGGCAGATTGCCGGACTCTACAGATGATCAAGGTCTAACTCGCAAGAAAGTAGTGAAGGTAGTACGTCGTGTTGTAAGGAAAGTCGTGCCCTCAGGGGTAGAGGAAAAAAATGTGCCAACACATTCATCAGAAATTCCAGAAGTAGCCAGAAATGGTATTGTTCCAGCTTTTGTGTCCAAGGGCCCTCTGAAGTCTACATTCTCTTTCAAACATGACACAATCAAAACAGAAGACAAAGATGAAATTTCTCGTGGATTGTCCAACTTGATGGTGAGAGGTAGGACAAGGGAACCTCGACCAAGAATACGTAAGGATGACCATCTGGAAACAAAAGAATTGGACAAGAAAAATGAAAACAAGGAGGAAACGCAAGTTGAGACCAAAGAAGAGGTGAAAGATGATACAATTTCCCTAAAGTCACAAGAGGGCAATCAATATTCTCCAGTACAGTCTCCAGTAGTCCCTGTGACTGAAACAGCTATGCCTTCAAATAAATCTGTTCCATCTCCCCGTTTTACCAAGTCCTCCCATTCCAAACCTACATCTTTGCCACAAGTTGTTGGCTTTATCCCAGCACCCAAGCCTACGTCTATGTGTCCGCCTCCAGGCTTTGTACCTGTTACTAGACCAACAGCTTCTACAAAATCCTTCTCTGCCAATGCAGCAATTGCACCAGTCCCCAAAAAGACCTCGCTACATCCTCCATGTCATTCTATCTCACCAAATGAGCCACCTGAAGTGAACCACCCTCATCAAAGTAGCAGCTCTGGCCCACTGCCTCCTCCACCAGATATCAGTCCCGTTCATCACCCAGCTGTAAAAAAACAAGAGGTATTGTTTAATTACGATTACCTTAATATAGATTCCACTTATAATTGTAAAAACATTTGGGCTATACTGTAAAATTCTCATAATTCTTTAAAACTTGGATGAAAAACCTTTGCAGTCAATGTCCTGTGATCATGGACATCACCTCCTCCCTGATGTGTGTGTTTTGTTTTAAATTGCACAGAGGGCTTGATAAGAAACAAAACATTTCACATACTTTTGATGTGTACCAGTACCTAGGCAGTACCTAGGAGTTATTTAAAAAAACACCACACATAAAATCACTGATTTATAGGGCACTTCATACACAACGGAATTCAAGTTCTTAATATACTGTGATAAAAGTACAACACTTAAAAGCAGTTACATAGTTAGAGCTTTAACTTGTGAATTACCCCTGTGTTGAACTGTACTGTTAATAGGTTGATGTCGTGAGTGTGTGAATATGTACGATTGTAAGGATCAATGCTCGGAAAGGCTTTTAACTAAAAACAATATAGATTACATATACAGTTACAATTTCTACATCAATAGCTCATAAAATGTCATCTGATCTTCATGTAAGGCACAACAATAGACCAATAAAGTTTTTTCTTAAACAAATACCACACAAGAAATTGTTTCCAAGTAAAAATGCTTCCATGTTGTAGATGTCACAGTGCAGGCTGGAAATTTTTTTTTGAAAGCTACTGGTCAATCTTCCTTGGGCAGCAATACTCTCACTCATGGAGTTAGGTGTTTTTACTGAGTTGCAGAACACGTGTACATAATGATCATAAGGAATTCTAGACCATTAACATTTTTTCCCCCCATTTCTCTGCTTGAGGTAATCATTTGCCTTGTGGTTCACTTTTTTTTTTCTTTCCAGCACTGTTACTGTTTACATAGTGTGTCTGATAAAAACTTGAAAACGTAATTGTTTTAGTGGTATTAATTTAAAATGGCTGTGATTGTCTGCTGTTAGTGACTTTGATTAAGATCAGATCACATTTAATGATTAATTCATGCTGACAATCAGGTAATTCCAAAGGGTTCACACATATTTCTTTCAACTGTATATATTTGGTTGATGTTTTTGGAGGCACTTTTGTTGGTATAAAATTGACATGCTGTTTGTTCCTAGTAGTTTATGTTTTTGAAGGCACTTTTGTCGTTATAAAATTGACATGCTATTGACATGCTGTTTGTTCCTAGTAGTTGATTGATATTTGAGCTGGTAATCATTTTCCCTGGGTAGTCTTGCTAAGTTATAGTTTTGGATTGTTTGCATCAGTGCCCCTGGACTGAATGTGATGCTGTTTGACCTATAGGAGACACTGATCAGTCACACTGAAGAGGCTCAAAAACGGCTAATGAGGATCTTCAGCACCCCTGTAAATGTCTCCACTGTCTCTTTGAGTTCTATGAAGTGCCACATTCTGTTTGTCTCTTGTTTGCACTGATATGTTTATGGTGTGTTCATGGATAAACACTGCTCTGCTGTTGTTGTGAAACACAGTACTGAAAAAGTAAACTAAATCAGCATGTTAAATTCCACTGATTGTCATGGCTAAGGTATTGCTGATTTTCTGTCTGTTGTTTGACATCACCATTGCTGACATTGCTGCTTAACTTGACCTGCTACTTAAACTGTGGCTGCTGCTATGCCTAATATGCTTCGCACTATATATATTTAAAGCGAAACAGCAAAGGAAAGTGAAGTCAAGCATGTCACTCACACGTCCGTGGTTGCAGTGTAATGTGGTTCCCGTTGACTTTGTCACTCCAATCTCATCTTCAATAACCCCATCTGTCTGAAATTTCTCATTGTCTTTCAATTGATGTAAACATTCTCACCTTGTCTTTTCTCGAAGTTGAAACACTCAGGAAGAATATTAAATGTTATGAAGTGTATCATTTGTACGCATTAAGAATAAACAGGCTTTCACACAAGCAATATTTGATAGTGGATATACAAAATCTGTGCCTGCCTGTTCAATTGCCAGATTTTTGTGATACTAAAAATAATGACAGCAAGATTGTGCTCATACATTGTGGTTGTATAATGACCATGCATTTCTAGTTTTAACAAAATATAGAGTGGATTATTTTGGGTGTAGTTGTAGATGTGAAAACAAGTCACATCTGAAACACTTGTACTGTTGTATAACATCACATATTTTTTCTCATGTCACAAACCTAGCATTTTAACAGTGTAGAATTTTTATATCAACTGTACATTCATAGAGAATGCCATGATTTTGACCAAATTATTCAGTCCCCTATTCAGACCTTTAGGGTGATTTATCATTAATTTTGTAGTTATTGTTTAATTGGTATAATGATATCCACTATCCACGCCACGCATATTTAATTTTACATGTCCCTGTCAATTGCTTTAAGTCCATCACAGTGTATTTAAGACTTGTCATTTGCAATTTTTTCACATTTTATTTATTTATTTATTTATTTTTTTACTTTGCATTCTCTTTATCCAACCTTTTATGTTGACTTTGTATTTCTTTTTCTTTCTCTCCTCTTCCTCTGACTGGCTTACTCACATTGCTCACATTGGGTGTGATTATATCGCTGTGGCTGCTGTGGCTAAGCTGGAGCTGCCAGTCAGTGTTTCATCTACTGTCCAATCTGCCGCCCTTGTAGCCTCACAGCCCCTAAACCCTCTCCAGGTACAAGAGCTGTCCAGCCTTCTTCTTGGCCATCTTACAGGAATTTGTGCTTGAATGCCAGGATTCCTTCTTCCTTTCCCTCTTCCCTTCTGTCTGCAATAATTCATATAATTGGCTTATTACACATTTAAAGTAAACCATTTTTATTTGGTTTGCCACTGATCCAACTTTCAAAGCATGCGTTAATTGACTCACACAGCATTTTATGGTCAAAATTACATTTTGTTCTATGTACTTGTTGATGAGTTAAATGACTGCTATTTGTTTTTTATTTTATGAGGGGAAAAAACATTTTGATCTCTCTTATCTCTCTGAAAATTTAATTGATGGTTTGCATAGAGCCTATGGCTATATGGCCAGTGAAAGATGGCGGGAAAGTTAATTTGCAAGAGGCGGCTTGTTCACTCAACTCTGCAAGCAGCCATTCATATTGTACCCTGCTTAGAAGTCGCCTCCCAAAAATTAAATATAGAGCATATCCAGGGTTGGCTATGTTTAAATTTGAACACATTCACCTACATTGTATTGCATTGATAATTACCTTCTACACTGAGTTACAAGCCTGGACAAGAAGTTTGTTCTTATCTCTCACTTCCTTGTTTTACACTAAGCAGCCATCATTCGAAAAATCATTGTTTTGCTTTATTACACAGCTATCCCCCTCCATTTATATGGTGTGTATATAAAAATAAATATAGCTTCAAATATATTTACCTACACTGATGAATTGGTTCAGTGTTAAATGGAAGATTTGAAAGCAGCCATTGCATCCTTTGATTTTTCTGTATGGGGCCCTTCAGAGTTTGCACATCCTTGGAGATCCTAACCAGTTATTTTTGGATGGACTCAACTCAACTTGTCTACAAATTTATTTCTATCAACGTTTCACTTTTTTAAGTATCTTTACTATGAATTTCTCACAAGGTTGTGTTTAACCAGTATTAGCATCACATTTATAAACTTGAATTTATATATATATATATTAGAGCTGTCAAACGATTACATTTTTCACTCCACTTAATCACATCACAATTTTGATTAATCACGATTAATAAAATAAATAATAATAAAAAAAGGCTATTTTTAATCCAAAAAAATGTCCCGCCAAATTTGAAGAGCACCGGTTATGTGTTAATTCTTTTGACTTTTAATGTTATGAGGACGTCTTCAAAAAATATTGATCCACTGCACACGCTTATCCTCTTCTTTTTCTAATCTGTTAATTACATACATAATTTAAAATGGAAAAAAAGGATCCTGGTATTTTGACATGAACAAATATTCTAAATGTGATACGCAAACATTCATTAAATGCTTTACTTTAATGCATGAAATTATGTTTATTGCTCAAAACACAACCTCTGCTACCTTAAATGCAGCCATCCGCTGTCACGCTAAAGGATAATCAATGTTCAAAATTAATAGTGCGATTAATCTGCGTTAATTCATGATTAATGCGATATTTTTTTGTGATTAATTAATCAATTAATGCTTTAACTTTGACAGCACTAATATATACATATTTTTTTTTAACTTTCTCTAGAGCTTTGTTTTTAAAAATCTCATAAAAATAAACTCACACGAGTGTCAATGACTATACTCTGAGCTCCCACTGATGGGCAAAAAGCCAGTTAGTGGAAATTACGGTGTCCGATGTTATTAGGTAAAGACATGTTACATTTTTAAAAACTACAGCACTGTCTATATTTGATCTATTACACATATTTCTATGTTTTATATATTCTTTACTCATATGTGAACTTTGACCTCTTCTTGCTGGCCAAAAGGGATCAGTGGAAGAGGACCCTGTAGCCCTCCTTCAGACATCTCATGTTGCTTCTAAGCAGTCCCAGGTCTGACCTGCACGATGCCTGAGTGTGTATCTCCACACCTGTCCCATAATCACCAATCAATGTTCAATACTGTGTTGTGGTCACCTTTTTTGCCTGCTGAATGTAGTTTTTCCAAAATCACCATTTTGTTGTCAATAATCATGCCGAGCTTAAAGGGGACGTATTAAAGAAAATTTACTTTTAATTTTTTTGTTAACAAATAATGCCTACTCATCCATCAAATATGAAATAAAGAATAAAGGAAATCTTATGTTAGATGCCAATTTTGCAGAAGATTGTGATGTGACAATGCGGCTAATTTACATAATACATAGCCACACAGTAAATTCTGTAAATTTGACTCTATTTAGAGTGGGACCAAATAGACTCAGTTTTAGAGTAATATTTACACTTGAAAGACAATAAAATAAAGAATTGGGGAAAATAAATAAAACTCACTCAAAGGTTGAGGAACGAACTCACGTCCTTCATCTTGGGAGACAGACTATCTACTCTCTGAGCCAGGCAGCTCCTGTTTTGTATTAGTATATCGCTCGTGTCAGCTAGAATCTTCATCAAAACATCGCATTTTTGGTCTCCTCTTGGAGATAAGCAAATAGTAGGAGTCGCATAGCTCAGGTGGTAGTGTGCAGTCTCCCAAGCTGAAGGTTGTGAGTTCGTTCCTCAACCCTTGCGTATCTTTTTTCCCCAATTCTTTATTTTACTCTCTTCCAAGTGTAAATCTTAGCCTACTCTAAAACTGAGTCTATGTGGTCCCACTCTAGAGTCAAATTTAGTTTAAATAGAGTCAAATTTACTCTCCAGAATTTACTGTGCACAAGAATGCCAGACATTTTATCAAGCCACCAGGGAAATGTTTTAAACTTTGAAAATAATGCATAATAAGTCTCCTTTCAGATATCCTTTGCTTATTTTTCAATGATGTTTTTATTAATTATTTGGCTTATTAAGTTGTGTTTGATGTGTTTTCCACACACATATAGTACAGGCCAAAAGTTTGTACAGACCTTCTCATGCAATGCATTTTCTTTATTTTCATGACTATTTACATTATAGATTCTCACTGAAGACATCAAAACTATGAATGAACACACGTGGAGTTATGTTCTTAAATAAAGGTAAAATAATTGAAAACATGTTTTATATTCCAATTTCTTAGTCACTCTTTGCTCTGATGATTTTTTTGCACACACTTGGCATTTCCTCAATGAGCTTCAAGAGTAGTCACCTGAAAGGTTTTCCAACAGTATTGAAGGAGTTACCAGAGGTGAGAATGCCAAGAGTGTGCAAAGCAGTAATCAGAGCAAAGGGTGGCTATTTTGAAGAAACTTTCACCTTTTTTTGTTAAGTACATAACCTCACGTGTTCATTCTTAGTTTTGATGCCTTCAGTGAGAATCTACAATGTAAATAGTAATGAGAATAAAGCAAATGCATTGAACGATGTGTGTGTGTGTCCAAACTTTTGGCCTGTACTGTACATATGACTCTGAAGGAGCATGTATTCCTTAATGGACTTTCAGTCCACGGTTATCCACACTGCATGATCCTTTAGTAAAGGCTGGTGTTGAACTGGAAATGCCAGCTGTTGAAGAAAGACACCAGGCTGACTTGTTGTCTTGTCTCCTTAGGGATACCTTGCTCACTTTTTGTCTGTTTGTCACGTAGGTAAAGACTGAGGAGCAGATAGTGGCAGAGCAGGCTTGGTATGGCTCTGAGAAAGTCTGGCTTGTCCATAAAGAGGGCTTCTCGTTGGGTAAGTTAACACTGCTTTGCATGCACACGCTTGTACAGTCATGCACACGTTGCACTGCAGGTTGGATGCCTCCTATCCAAAGTGTTCTTTCTGTGCATGTTTTGAAACATTACAAGATGATCCTGATTCTTATGGCATCCACCTACTTGTTGGCTGCACTAAGGAAGGGTAGGGGTAGGGGCTACATGCAGTATTATGGACTATAAAATAACAGTAATTTTTCACAAAATTTATTTTGCCATTGCATTCAAACTTTGTGAAAGACCTAGATTATTGAGACATTACCATAATTGCTGGATTACAAACCACTATTTCTCACGCTTTGAACCCTGCGGGTTTAAATGTGACGCGGTTAATTAATGGATTTTGTTGTTGATTTTTTTTTTATAAATTACTAAACAGAACACACTGGACCAATTCAACTGTCTGGGGTTGTGCAGTCCATCTGCCTCTTCTCTCTACAGTATTCCCCTGTTATCTCGCAGTCAAGCATTCGTGCCCTCTCTATATCACATTATTTGAGGGATTATATTTTTAAATGGGTTTTTACTAGTGCTGTCAGGTGATTACATTTTTTAATCTAATTAATTACTGGATTTTCAATTAATCAATCCCATTAGTCTATTTTAATCTCATATCTGATAAAGGTCCCCAAATAAGAATTTGAATTCCAGGACATTACAAAATTGTAGTGCATGACTAGTGACATGTAGTGCATCAATTAAATACACCAAGAAGAGAAGAGTGATGTAGTCTCTCTGTAGAGAGACAAGTGCTTCATTAATGAAATTCAAAAGAAAACGTTTAACCACATCAACAAACCATTTAGGCCATACATTATTTTAAAAGATAATCTAAACGTCAATTTTGTTAAAAAAAAAAAATTGAACAAACTTTTTTAAATGCAGTAATTTGCGTGTAATTAATTCATCTAGATTAACGCGTTAAAGTGACAGCCTTAGTTTTTACATTATGCTTATGTTATATTCATTCTCTGCTCACAGTTCACTTATCTTGGATTCATTTTAAATCTGCATTGTTATACACCTCTCTGAAAAGATATCACAATTGTTGTGATTGTATTACTGTTCATGTTTTATGTTATATTTTATATGTGTGTTTCTATAAAGCACTTTGTGACAGCTACGGCTGTTTAAAAACGCTATACTGTATAAATAAAGATGACTTGATCATTACCTTTCACCATGTTTCTCTACACTATAACATACTCCTCTCCTCCACTGTCATTTTGATAGCAGCACAAAATTCATCTTGGGATATTTTCCCAGCCAAGCTTGCCCCTAAGCTAGCAGACAAGAACATTTATTATGTTAGTAATTTGTGCATTCTTGGTGTGTGCATACGTTTAATAAAGATCCGGACGTTGAAAATGGGCGTTAGCGCGGCCATTTTAGCAGCATAGATAACGCAAACGCCAGACTTTAACAATGATTGACAGCTGTTATGGACCAGCTGCCACAACGAAAAGAGGCATAAAAGGATCAAGCATGCTCCAGGCTACCAAAAGAGGAACCAATGCATAGCCAATGTTGCACTTTGTACATGGTGGCCAAATCAGCAGATGGTAACTGTTACCACACGCAAAATGTGGGGGAAATAATCTGTTTTGTTCGTTTGTGCTGCTACGGTTTAATAGATATTACACAGTTGAATTTAATAACTGACCAACACCATAAAGAAGACTTTTTACGGCCGAATTAGCCGTTTCTAAGTTGCTAACGTACATAAATAACACTGCAAGACTTTTGTGAAACTGCTAACTTTGATGGCATTTTGACCACACATAAAGAAAGGGAAAATAAATCCGTATTGTACAAACTTGTAAAGCCTTTGTATAATCACATTTGAAAGCACTCGCTTTACTTGGTGTAAGAGAGTGGGTAGTTCCACTAGCAGCGTTGCAAGAAAAGAGCACTCCTGACCTGTCCACCTCACACATGTATATCATGTCCTTTCTATCAAAATGACTTTCAATCCTCTTGGACAGAAAGTTGATGGATAAACGCTAGTTTTTGCCCTCCTCGCCATTGTAGTCCATTTACGCTGCGCCACTACTTTCCTACCGCAGGGGGGCGTGTTCACAGAAATAGTCACATGACATCCAGATCTCTATTGGAATATGACTTGATGACATTTCATGAGAAGTAGTGAGAATGGACAAAGACGCAAATTTAGAAACAACTTGTCTTCCCCATCCTTTTCTTATTCTTTGGCTTCAGTCCACGCCTTCCTCATCGGTTCACACCTTCTATGTCTTTCTATTAAGTTTCCTTTTGTGTTTTACTAAAAACTTTATTTTTCTTGTACCACCACCCCACCCAGCCCCTCTTTTTTTCTTTGTTTAGGTTAGCTGTCTTCTTCCTCTGTTAATGCAACTTGCACTCGATGAGAGAAGCCGGCAGATTAATACTCTGAGACATGTTAATGTTCATTAGCAACAATTTATAATGGTTATATTGTTAGAAATTGTATTGCTGTTCATTGGTAAACAATTTCATTAACATGTAGCTCCCTCCCTGTGGTTGGTGACAAAACAAAAGTATGCTGACTAATGTCCAGCTATTGTCCTCTGTGCTTTGTGCTCAGCAACGGTGGTAAAGACAGAGCCAGGCTCCATGCCAGAAGGCAAGGTGAAAATCAAACTAGAGCATGATGGCACAGTTCTTGATGTGGATGAGGATGATATTGAAAAGGTGAGTGAAAGAATCGAGGAGAAAAACAAATGCTTGCCTGATGCCTCATCTCTCTACAGTATTTCCCCGTTATTTCATCATCATTACCTGCAGTTCATCATTTGCACCCAATCTATATCTATGGGGAGAGATTTGTCTCAAAATTATTCACACAAATAAAGTTGTTATTTTCACGTGTTTTTGAGATCAACAAATATATTCACAATTTTCATGTTTTTCATATCCACAAACATATTTGTGATTCTCATGTTTTTTAGATTCACAAATATCTGCGATTTTCACAATTGTTTGTTAATGTTGTGCATGCATTTATCGTGACTTACCAATTGTAAATGTTCAATTCTGCTTGTGAGTTGTCGAATGTGCGTTTGTGAATAGCGGGCATGTGCATTTATTTTTTAGATAAACGTCACGCTGTTTCAAGATATTCACATACTCGGGTCCTCAGGTAAGGCCTGTTCTGCTTCCGTCCACAAGAAAGCAGTGTTGCTGTCTCCATTGAACTGGAACGAGTCGTCTCCTGTTTACAACCCCTAGGCCAGGGAGAGATCGAGGGCCGGAGTCCTGCAGGTCTTGGTCAGGTCTTTCTCTTCTTCAACACGGCTGATTCATGATCAGCTCATCAGCAAGCTCTGCATAACCCCGATAACGATCCTGTTAATTGGAATCAGCTGCAGTTTGATTAGGGAAAGCTCGAAAACCTGCAGGACTCCGTCCGGCCCTTGGGGATCGCAATTTGCCATCCCTGCCCTGTTGTGACCTGTTTTGGGCTTTCTGATGGTTCTGACCAAGCCATTTCAAAATAAAATACTGCCCACAGGTTAATTAAAATTCAAAATTGAAACCAGCCTTTATCTGATCCTCTATTAATAATGCATCGGTTTTAGATAGTGCTTTTCAGGACACTCAAATATGGTTCACAACGGATACATTATTCGCACCATTTATACACCAGCGTGAGATGAACTGGAGGTAATGTATGTGTCAAGTGTCTTGCCCAAGGACACAGCAGCACATGACTTGGAGAAAGCGGGATTTGAACAGCAGACCCTCCGGGACCCTCTGGACGATCGGCTCTACCTCCTGAGCCATGGCCGCGACTGTGTTTATTTGATACAAGTAGGGAAACAAAATACGACTCTAATTTGTTTCCCTCAAGCTTACACTGCATTGACAAGACGTTCTTATGCTACTGTTAAATTTCCCTCTTCTACGTCACTAAAGCAGCAGTGGCTAAAGAGGTATCAATAGAAGAGTGTCTTCCGGGTGAAGATAAAACAAGTTCAAGATTAAAAAAATAAATAAGGTCATATTTTGTTTCCTGACACATAATGGAATTCCCGTTTTTCAATTTCCAATTTTAAACGAGAAACGGGAGACATCTCGTTCTTTTCAAAGGAAACAGCAACACTGCCTCCTCGTGGACAGTGGAGGAAAGGGTCTTTAGACACGTGAATATCTTAGGACCTGTGTGTGTGAATATCTTGAAACAGTGTGATGTTTGGCTCAGAGATAAATACAATGCATTTTCATGTACTCAAATAAACCTAATACTTTTAAAAAACGTACTATGATCCTTGGGCGGAAAATCAGCTCTTGCACTACTGTATATTCTGTGCTGCACACCACAGAGGTGGCATTCTATATTTTTTGTTGATTTTGCTTACAAATCCCATTAATAGCAAAACACAGAGGGTGTGATGATGACAGAGTTTTTGCACTTTTAAAATGGAAAACTAGATACATATCTGTCCTTGGAAATAGTATACTGTACATGAAACAGCATAAATACAACTTTACTTTGTTAGAAAGGAGATGTTTCAATTGTACATATCTACTAACTCTTATCATAGCCATTAATTTATCAGGGAATAATTATGTTTTTGAAAACAACTTGAAACTTAAAACGTAAAATATGTACAGATAATTATTGCCTAACTAAATAATGTTGAAAATTGTACTGAACTTGTGTTATGGACCTTAAGATTTCAAAACTTCTATTTCAAAAACTCAGTATTATGTTAACTACGCATCATAACCACAAAGGGAGTGTAACTAAAGTTGTAAACTCATTTCTCATTTCTGGATGAGATGTCAACGTTTCTAAATCTATTGTTTTGCAGTGTGTTGCATATATTTATTTTCTTTCTTAACCTTGTTCTTTCAGGCCAACCCTCCATCATACGATCGGTCAGAGGATCTGGCTTCACTGCTCTATCTTAATGAATCCAGTGTGATGCATTGTTTGCGACAGCGCTATGGAGGAAACCTCATTCACTCCTATGCCGGACCCAACATGGTGGTCATAAACCCTGTCAGTACAGCCTCCATGTATTCTGAAAAGGTAAATGACAAATATGTCAGGGATGTCAAACATACACTATATAAAACCCTTATTTGTGAAAATGTGACCCCTGCAGCTCAAGTTTATTTGGAATGGTAATAGAAATAGGCAGCATTTATGTTTCATAGTTTTACCTTCTTGGTACCCTAACTGATTTTAGAACGTTGGGCAGGGCTCTTCAACTAAGTGACGGAAAGAGCCACAGTTTAAAAAATGTATAGGCCCAAAGGCCGATCATATGCTGTCCCATTATTATGACTTGACACGAGTGGACACATTTGGAATGTTTTTATTTTAAATGGATTTCATTCATTGCAGCACAGCCAAACGCATTGAACTCTAGGTGCTTTAAACAAAGCTGTTTTAGTTTTACGCTATAAGGAAACTTTTCAATTCTCGACTTGAGAAGTTTCTGGACAAGCATCAAATATTAAATGAAGGTCAGTACTAGGGGTGTGCCAAAAATCGATTATCTCTTTTTATTTTTATTTTATTTTTTATTTTGTATGTGCGTGAGTATGTGTGTGTGCATGTGTGCGTGCGTGTGAGTGTGTACTCATTAGTTCACCTATTAAAAATCCCATACCGTTCACCTAAACCGAATACTTCAGAATCCAGCTAGAGTCGTGAGGTTGTCAGGAGACCCGAGGAAGGATCAAAGAAAAGAAAGGAAAGTGAAATCCAGCACCGACCAGACATCACCTAATATCCACCGGGTTACCAACCAGAGTCTTTCACCAACCCCAGAAACATCTAAATTCCAACAAATTAGGGAGACCTCAAGAGACCAAAGGAGAGACTGAGGAAAGGAAGGAAGGATAGGTGAAGCAGAGTGAGATCCACAGACATCAGCTTCCACCGATTCAATGACCAGAGGCAGAAGCAGATTGTGTTTGAATTTCGATAGATGCTGGTGTGGTGGTTCTGGCATGCATGAAAACCTCCACCAAAGAGGGGAGGACCCCCAGGACCCCCAGGCCACGGCAGCGCCAAGAGATAACCCCCGGGTCCCGCACGGGCCACCGGCCGGAGAGCGAACCCAGGAACAATTAATCATTCAACCCTACTTAATAAGCTTGGAAAATATGGAATTTGGGGAGTGGCTGGACAATAACTAAAAAATTATTTAAAGGATATGTCAAAATGGGGCAATATACATCTAATTAACTTAATATTTCTGGTGGGGTCCACCAGCGGTCTGTGCTGGGGCCAAAACTTTTTAATTTGTATAATAATGATATTGTTAATGTATCCCAAGTACTAAAATTTAGGGATGCATCAAAGTGACATTTTTGGGCCGAAAACCGAAAATAAGAAATGCTTGGCCGAAAACCGAAACACAGAAAAAAAATAATGCCATTTTTTAAATTATCCGTCCGTCCGTCCGTCCGTCTTCTTCCGCTTATCCGGGGTCGGGTCGCGGGGGTAGCAGCTTTAGCAGGGAAGCCCAGACTTCCCTCTCCCCAGCCACTTCAGCCAGCTCATCCGACGGGACCCCAAGGCGTTCCCAGGACAGCCGAGAGACATAGTCTCTCCAGCGTGTCCTGGGTCGTCCCTGGGGCCTCCTGCCGGTAGGACATGCCCGGAACACCTCCCCAGGGAGGCGTCCAGGAGGCATCCGAACCAGATGCCCGAGCCACCTCAACTGGTTCCTCTCAAACCAAGGTTATAATAAATGCAATTATCCTTGCATCTATTATAACTAATTAAAATTATAATATTATTATAAAATATTTAGGCCTATTTAGCACTGGCGTTTTAACAAAGCACAATATAAATTGGGTGAGCAACTGAGCTTTTTCTGGTGGTGCAATTGTACTTTATAGTCAATGTACAGTACTTCGCACCGGCGGGCACGGATGCGTGCGGTGCGGATGACGCATTTTTAGGCTTTTTGGAGCGGCACATGGTGCGGCGCACTTAACGTCTTTGGCAGTAAAAGAGTTAAAATCGGCACATTCACATATTCACCAACGTTTAAAAATAAATACATTTATTTTCACCAGCCAATCGGCTTTGGGAACGGACTGCTAAGTCACACACGGCGTCCTGTACAGATCTATAGTCACCCGGAGATAGTGGTAAGTGTTTACTTGTTTAGAACTGTTGATAGCAACAGTGCTAACATTAGCTAAAATATTTTGCACGGCTACAAGAATGCAAGTGAAAAAGTGGCAGAACTCAAGGGGCTCTCATCAAAGAAAAAAAGCGAAGGCGCTGCACGAGAAAGAGTGGCTCACCTGTAGTGCAGTACTCGGCAGCGCTCTCTTTTTTGACATAGTTTACCAAGCAACTCTCTCCTTCTCCGGGTGTTCACAATGAAGCTGCCGGTACTCACAAACGGACACAAGGCGGACACTCACTCCCGTGTTTGGTGTTTAATTCAAACAGACACTTGCTTGCAGCGTTTTTTGGAGTTGTTTTTTTGGGGGTTATTTTTGCTTGCGTCACCGCAACATCCTCTTTCTGCTTTACTTTTATTTAGGCAGAAAGCCAAAAATGAACATTTTTGCCATTTTCGGCCGAAAAATATTCTTGCCCAAATATGCGGTGCATCACTACTAAAATTTATTGTTTTTGCTGATGATACCAATATTTTTTATAGTAGTGATAATTATAATAAGCTCATAACTACAATGAACCACAAACTGGAAAAATGGATGAACATAAATAAATAATCCTTAAATATAAGCAAAACTAAAGTGATGCTGTTTGGTAATCGAAAAATGGATCCTGGTTTACAAATAAATATTGATGGTGCGCCAATTGAATGTGTGAAAAATAAATTCTAGAGAGTAATAATTGATAATAAATTGTCTTTGAAACCCCACGTCAGACATGTAACATCAAAACTCTCTAACTCCCTAGCAATTTTAAATAAAGTAAAGCAGTATCTTGATGAGTATGCACTTCGTATTTTATATTTCACCTTGGTTGTTTCATGCCATGTCGAAGTTTGGGGAAACAAATAGCAGAATACAATTAATCCATTAATCACTATAAGGTTGGTTTTCTGGAGCACATGCAGAATTTGTTCATTCAATCTAAGTTGTTAAAATTTCATGATCTTGTGAAATACTATACATCTATAATTTTATACAAAGCCTTTAATAAAACATTTCCGGCCAATGTACAAAGTTTTTCACAATTAGAATGTGTGCGCTCATACACTGAGAGGATATGGAGATTTCACGCTACCAAAAATCAGAACTACTAGAAAATACTTTTGTGTGTCTGTATTTGGTGTTAAACTATGGAATAATCTTTGTTTACAACATAAACAATGCAAAATTATTTATAGATTTAAACTGTTGTTTAAACGAATGGCCTGGTCACACAATACATTGAGAATTCTTTGTGTTATGAAGAGTGGAGGTAGGAGTACACAGGTAAACTACATCTTGTGTAGACGGTGTAATCTGAACGAGATCAGCAACTGCAAAGTAGTGGTTGGTGAGAGTGTAGCCAGACAGCATAGGATGGTAATGTGTAGGATAACTCTGGTGAGGAAGACAAAGACGGCAAAGGCAGAGCAGAGGACCAAATGGTGAAAGCTAAAAAAGGAAGAGTGTTGTATGACTTTCAGGAAGGAGTTGAGACAGGATCTGGATGGTCAGGAGGTGCTTCCAGATGACTGCACAACTACAGCAAATGTGATTAGGGAGACAGTTAGGACAGTCCTTGGTGTGTCATCTGGAAGGAAAGGAGATAAGGAAACTTGGTGGTGGAATGAGGGGGTGCAGAAGTGGATCTAGAGAAAGAGGTTAACTAAGAAGAAGTGGGACACTGAGAGGACTGAAGAAAGCAGACAGGAGTACAAGGAAATGCAGCGTAGGGTGAAAGTAGAAGTGGCGAAGGCCAAACAAGGGGTTTACAATGACTTGTATGCTAGGTTGGATAGTAAGGAAGAAGAGATTGATCTATACAGGTTGGCAAGGCAAAGAGACTGATGGGAAGGATGTGCATCTCCAGAAAAAAAAGGGAAGGATGTGCATCAAGTTAGGGTAATAAAGGATAGGGATGGAAGTGTGTTGATGGATAGCCAGTAGTGTGATGGGAAGATGGAAAGAGTACTTTGAAGAGTTGATGAATGAGGAAAAGGAGAGAGAACGAAGAGTAAAAGAGGTGACTGTTGTGGACCAGGAAGTAGCAAAGATTAGTAAGGATGAAGTGAGAAGGGCATTGAAGAGTATGAAGTGTGGAAACGCACTTGATCCTGATGATAAACCTGTGGAGGTATGAAAGTGTCAAGGAGAGGTAGCAGTAGAATTTCTGACTGGGTTGTTCAACAGGATGTTAGATAGTGAGAAGATGAGGAATTGAGGAGAAGTGTGCTGGTGCCCATTTTTAAGAACAAGGGAGACGTGCAGAGTTGTGGCAACTACAGAGGAATAAAGCTGATGAGCCACACAATGAAGCTATAGAAAAGAGTAGTTGAAGCTAGACTGAGGGCAGAGGTGAACATTTGTGAGCAGCAGTATGGTTTCATGCCAAAAAAAAAAAAGAGTACCACAGATGCAGTATTTGCTTTAAGGATGTTGACAGAATTACAGAGAAGGTCAGAAGGAGCTGCATTGTGTCTTTGTAGATCTGGAGAAAGCTTATGACAGGGTGCCCAGAAGAGGAGCTGTGGTTTTGTATGAGGAAGTGTGGAGTAGCAGAGAAGTATGTTCAAGTGGTGCAGGACATGTATGACGACTGTAAGACAGTGGTGAGGTGTTCAAGGTGGAAGTGGGAGTACATCAGGGATCAGCTCTGAGCCCCTTCTTGTTTGCTATGGTAATAGACAGTATGACAGATGAGGTTAGACAGGAATCTCCATGGACTATGATGTTTGCAGATGACATTGTGATCTGTAGTGAGAGCAGGGAACAGGTGGAGGACAAGCTAGAGGCATGGAGGTTTGCCCTGGAAACAAGGGGAAAGAAGGTTCGTCGTAGCAAGACGGAGTATCTGTGTGTGAATGGTTGGGACCCAAGTGGAAGAGTGAGGTTACAGGGAGAAGAGACCAAGAAGGTGGAAGAGTTTAAGTATTTAGGGTCAACAGTCCAGAGCAATGGAGAGTGTGGAAAAGAAGTGAAGAAGCGTGTGCAGGCAGGCTGAACAGGTGGAGAAAAGTATCAGGTGTGATAGAAGAGTTTCAGCTTAAATGAAAAGAAAAATGTATAAAACTGTGGTGAGACCAGCGATGTTGTTTGGTCTGGAGACAGTGACACTGAGGAAAAGACAGGAGGCAGAACTGAAGGTGGCAGAGATGAAGATGCTGAGGTTCTCTTTGGGAATGGATAGAATCAGGAATTAGTGCATCAGAGGGACAGCACATGTTTGGTGGCAGGCTTTGGAGGTAAAGTCAGAGAGGCCAGACTGAGATGGTTTGGACATGTCCAGAGGAGAGATACTGAGTATATTGGCAGAAGGATGCTGAGTTTATAAGTGCCAGGCAGGAGGTCTAAAAGAAGACCAAAGAAGGAGGTTTATGGATGTAGGTAAAGAGGACATGAAGGTAGTTAGTGTGAGAGCAGAGGATGCAGAGGACAGTGTTAGATGGAGGCAACTGATTCGCTGTGGCGACCCATGAAGGGAAAAGCCAAAAGGAAAAGAAGAAGAAGAAGACCATTGTTGGTACAGTATATACGGTCTTACCAGTGCTAGTATTGTTTACTTTTCACATTTGTGTATTTGTGTTGTTAAAATCGTAACGCTTGTTTCTAATGGTAATGCCACCATGCTAAATCATTTGTATTGTCAATTTAATTTTTAATTTTTTTTTGTTATTTGATATTTATTGCTCCCTGGGTACTTATTGAGTCTTAAGGTTAGTAGCAGAGTATCTTGAAATTTTGAATGGGATATGGGGTTGGGATTAAATACATTTTCTTCTTCCTACTCCCTTTCAGGCAGAATTGGACCTTATCTTTTGTTTTTTAGTTGTTTTTTCTTTCTTTCGCTGTCTCTCTGTTGTTGTTGTTGTTGTTGTTGTTTTCTCCTTGTGGAACCTGACACTGACTGTGTGCTTTGTTATTGCCTAAAACCAAAACAAAAATAAAATGAATTCAAAAAATGAAATGTCATATTAAGGCAAAAAGCAAAACAAAACACCTGGGGGGGAAATAGGGAGAAAATTTGCACTTAGACTGGACAACGGCAGTGTAATCTGGCTCATATGACATGAGGGCAATCTGCAGACAGTGATGCAAGTACATATTTGTCAAAGAATCAGGATTCACAAGTGTAGGTCAAACTGAACATTGTTTACACAAATATGGCTATTTTTTGTGTTTTTGGATATTCTCCCTTATCAATACAGTCTCCCTTACCTCCCTTATCAATTAGCTAGAAGTTTATGAAGTCTCCATTCTTAAATGCTTGATTGAGATCAAATGATATTTGCATGTAAGTTAACTCTAGTTGCAGGGAAGATTCATCAATACTAAGAGATGTGAGAAAAACTTTGCGCTTTTGTGGAACTGCAGATGTGCACTTGTGAATCTGTTCTTTATCATATGAAATTACCCCCTTGGCATGTCAAAATCATGAAATGTGGTTGAAAAAGTGCCCTTCAGTTTGTCCCCCCCCAAAAAAATCTTGAGTTACTGTGGCAAAGGGTGATAACTTGATAAAGTTTCAAAAAGTGGGAAAATGAAGAAATCCATCCATCCATCTATCCATCTTCTTAACCGCTTATCCTCACAAGGGTCGCGGGGGTTGCTGGAGCCTATCCCAGCTGGCTTCGGGCAGTAGGCGGGGTACACCCTGAACTGGTTGCCAGCCAATCGCAGGGCACACAGAGACGAACAACCATACTCACAATCACACCTATGGACAATTTGGAGTGTCATGAAGAAATCTATTATTAATTTATTGTTTTTGAAAAGTTTATACCTTAACAAGTTTATGCTTCTTCCTACTCCTTTTTTCGAACATATGTATATGTTATGTATTGATAGGGCTGCTCTATTATGAAAAAAAATATTAATCACAATTAATTTGGTATTTGCTATCATGATTAGGACAGTCATTTATTTTTTTGGTACAAAACAAGAAAATGTTTAGACTTGTAAAATATATTAAGACAAATTAATTTCTTTGAGACAGTATAATTATGCAAATATTTTTTGGAGCAAACAAGATTTATTAAATTAGTCATTTTAAAATAGAAAAAGGTGCAATTATATAAATTTAAGCAATTCAAAATGAGTATTATTAAGCTTTTATTTTTGTTTACGATTAGGCCAATTTTTTAATTGTGGAGTGTAATAATTGAAATTGCGATTGAATTTCGATTAATTGTACAGCCCTATGTGACGTGTTTTTTTATATGATTTTTTAAATTTCTTAAGTATTATTTTCTTCATATACATGTTTGAAATAAAATTTGCGCTCGTTCATTCATTCTTCATTATATTTACTATACTGCTGTAGTATTTCTCCCTTGCACTCATCCAGCATCTGGATTCATTTTATTTACACAAGTGACACTGCCCACTCACCCTTCTGTGTGTGTTAAGAGGGTGAGAGAAATCAAGGGGGCCAAAAAAAGACAATTTCCATCCATCCATCCATGAGTGATGGAAAAAAAACAGTGTGACGTATTAGAAAATTATTGCAAAAAATCTGATTAATTTATCGCCATTGCAACAATATTTCCTCAATTCACATATTCTTTTTTTTAATGAATGCCCCAAATTAAGATATTTTGCATATTTAAATCTGTTTTACACATTTTTTGACCGATTCAAACTGTTCAAACTTAAAACTGTTGAGCTGATACGTATGCCAAAAATGTTAAGTAAAATTCCGAAATTAATATTTATTTTACACCTTATTTACTACATAATACTGATTTATAATTAGAACATTAAAATATTATACATTTTCATTTACAACAAATTCCAGTTCGCCTCGTCACAAAGCCTTCAGAAATACAGCTTCAAGATTTGAGTCAAGAGTCCCAATCAAGTGTTAAGGCAGTAAATCACTACGTGGCCTCAGAGATTTACTTGGTGATGTCAAATTTAGACATCCAGAAAAGATCATATACTGATGCTATGTCCTTTTCCTACTCCCTGTCAGGTGATGCATATGTTTAAAGGCTGTCGGCGTGAAGACTCTGCTCCGCATGTCTACTCTGTGGCCCAGTCAGCCTACCGTAATCTTCTCACCACAAGGCAGGACCAGTCGATTGTACTACTAGGAAAATCTGGCAGTGGAAAAACCACCAACTGCCAGCACCTTGTCCAGTATTTGGTCTCGATTGCTGGCAGCACAGGCAAAATCTTCTCTGGTAAGCATAAGTATGCTTTATGTTTTTTAAAGTGTGTCAACTTATCATCATTTCCGTATTACAAAGCACGGGTTAGCCACAGCAGCTACATTTAGCCATTACAACAAATATGTACAAACAGTTGTGCTTGGGGGCAGGTATTTAATAAGTCCTGCGACTTCTTCCCACTCCCCTTTGAACATGAAAAATAGTTGTTAGGTGCGCTTTGTTGAATTTTGCTTATTTGTAGCTATTTTATTTTATTTTGTTGTATGTTTATTACTATTATTGTTTTGTTTTTATTCTTTTTCATGTTCAAATAAACTTAAACTTAAATCTACTAATTAGAAGACATTTTAGTCATAAATGGTCAAATAAAAAGGCTACTGTAGAGATAATTTAGGGGAAAAAGTTCCACATTGCAGCTATTGCTCATAAAATCAAAAATACTATGGCAATTGTTTGGACATTTTCAGAGATTGAAGCCGACATGAGTAGAGATGTGCATGTGAATTTTGGTGATGATTCATAGCATTTTTGTGTCATTAAGCAGCATTATGCTTTTGTACATTTGCATTTGTGCAGCACAACTGTATGTTGGCCCGTTTCGCTCCATATTTGCAAAGGTCAAAGAGGTGTGTTTTTTTTTTAGAACTATTATTTAATTTGTTCCCAAAAACCTTTTAAATACGTTCTAATTTAAATGTTTTAAGTGTCCCAAAGACGTATGTATTTATAAGTTTTTATGGGGGGGGGATTGTGTTTGTGTGTGTGGGGGGGGGTTATGCTAGAGCATACAGAAGGTTTTGATGCAGCCTCTCAACTGCAAAGAACGGTTGAAGAAATGGTAGTTGTTACACAAACGGCCAGCAGGTGGCAGCAGAGCACAAGAGATCAACCAGGGCCATGTTGAAAAAACACTCAGAATTCTAAATCGATTTGGGAATAATGATGAAACTCAGCTGTATTCTTATGCTAATTGCTGCAAAACTGAAACAGATAGATGGATAAATATACCTTTTTTTGGTATTGGTAGGTTTCAAGTTTTTATAGCAATAGAACACAATATTCTGTGGGCCTTGCAAAATCAGTCAAAATCCAGCCGGGAGTGAAGGGGGTTGTTTTAGTGAAAATGGCTGGGAGTGAATGGGTTAAGTAAAAAAAAAAAAAAAAAAAGTTTTGGGGGTTTTCTGTATTTATAATTTATAATTATAATTTTGTTCTTTAGGCAAAAAAATACTGTTTATTTTTATTTTAACCGAATACCCAAATATTGAATATAATTTTCAGTAAGACATCTGAATACCAAAATATTTGATAGCTGCCTGCAACCCTAAAACTATTCAGTAAGACGAAAGATCTCAGATGCAGCTGTATGGCAGCAACATTTGAAAAATTACCCTTTAACAAAAATGACTCTCCTGTTTATGTTTACATTTGCACTTAAGAGCTAGATTGTACGATTTCTTGCAGTTTACGCAATAAAAGAAAAACATTTAGAAAATTGGAAAACTTATTTTAGGCCTTTTTTTTTTCGTATTACAAATTTAGCAAAAATCTAATTTCGTTCTCGTGGACTGACTCATGAGACATCTCGCCTTGTTGGATTTGTGTCTCGTCCCATGCCTACAGGGTGAACACTCCACATTTTGGAGAGGGGGCGACCGGGGCTGTGGGGAATTGGCGCCTTGTACAAGCTTGACACAAATGCTGCAGTTACGCTTGAGGCCAAAGGTGGTAGTCGTGATTTTAAAAAAAAGTATCAAGTTCCACAATGCACTTTTAATGCCACAGGGTTCAAAGTGTGAGAAAAAAGTAGCTGCTTGCAGACTGTAAATTACGGTTTCCTATTATTGTGACTATCATTGCAATGATCTACATTGTGTATGTGTGCTAATCTGATTTATGTGTTAAAATTGTAAATTTCTTTTCATGTCACAAAGCGGAGAAGTGGCAAGCAGTCTACACGATCCTTGAGGCTTTTGGTAACACTTCCACCTCTATGAACGGCAATGCCAGTCGTTTTTCGCATGTTGTGTCGCTTGACTTTGATCAAGCTGGACAGGTGGCATCTGCATCCATTCAGGTACAAAAAAGTTCAATAATCATTAACATATTGTGAATTAAATAAAAAAGCAATTAAATAATGTAATTTAACAAAGTCAATCGAAGAGTGATTGCTTCTGCTGTTTCTTATTCTGTTTAGACAATGTTGCTGGAGAAAATGAGGGTGAGCAGACGACCGGAGAATGAGTCAACCTTCAACGTTTTCTATTATATGATGGCTGGGGCTGACGGGACCCTGAGGTGAATGTACTAGTATCTCTGGAGCCAAAATATATCCGGTACTGCATACACCCAGTTCTCTTGCCAGGGTTTCTGTATAGAGAAGTGATTCTCAACTGGTGCGCCGAGACACAAACACAAACAACACAAAGTAACACCCATTTGTGTATTGCAATTTTCAATTCTTGCTGCAGATACAGGATATTTATGACTTGACATTGACAAGGCCATTCTAAAACTTTTTTTTTTTTTATCCAAACCATTCCATGACAGTTTTGGCTTTATGTTTAAAGGTCATTGTCTTGCTGTAAAATTGATCTTCTTCCCTATCCCAAAGTCATTTGCAGCCTCTATCAGGTTTTCTTCCAAGATTGCCCTGTATTTAGCTCCCATTCAGCTTCCTATCAACTCTGTCCAACTTCCTTATCCTTGCTGAAGAAAAGCAAATCCACAGAATACTTGAATACGTGGCAATTAGGTCCCGGCTAATCGGAGGGCTGTTCACCCTGGCATACACTATACTTGTCACCTTGGTAATAAACAGGCCACAAATTTAACAGTAGTCATAATTAACAGGATTTTAGCCCGCTGCAGGGCTAATGTAATGTTAGTAAGGTGAAGGTACAGTACATTACATTAATATAAATCTGTGATTTGCGGAACGTTAATATTTATAGTGTTTTGTTTCCTACGCAGCTAGCTTCAAACTGGACGACTTTAGTGGAATGCAATGTCCGTGGTCGCCTTGCATTTTAATCTGGAATGTACCCACACTACTGCCATCTTCCCGCACCATCAAATGAATAGCTTCGCTTCGTCCTCCGACTTGAGCGTAGTGACGTAAGTGAGTTGTGCTCACTCGCAGTTCAGTGTGTCTATGTGAGGCGCAAAATGCAAATTTTGCCTCGCAAACTGCAATGCAAAACCGCTTATTTCAAGTCTTGCATATTGTTATTTTCTTAAGCAAACGTGGGTCATGACTCATGACTTAGCTATTGGTAATGCAGTTAGAGTCCCAGGGTGACAAGAGTTGAAAACCAATTTTCGGAATGGCGCTATTTTCTGCTGGAATCAAGTTCAATACAGTCATCCAAAATAAAGTATGCACACAACTTTAGAAGGAAAACTTGTATAAATATATCAATACCAAGTTTATTCAGACATCACGGGATTAGTACAAATTACCTATAGCCTCTACAATTACAAGAAGTGCTTAAAGTGGTGGCCATTAGCTTCCAGACATTTGTGTACCACAAACTACTGCTTGGGTAACATTGTCCTAAGTGTTTGCTGCACATGCATTTAATTTATTTTACTAAAATAGTTGCTTTCCTGCAATACACAACTTCCTTAGGGTACCTGCTGTATGTAATTTTAGTTTACCACATGAAAAGAAAATGTTTTCACCTCTGAAAATACCTTTGCTTTCTCTTATAGAACTGAGCTACACTTTAACCACCTGGCTGAGAACAGCACTTTTGGCATCATTCCACACTCAAAGGTAATTATATAAATCTTCTTCTTCTGACCAATAGTATCACATTTAAATATGCATACATATGGATATATGCGTGGATATATTTAGCTATATGTCTCTGCAATATTTTAGTTTCTAGCTATGTGTGACCAAAGTTTGATCCAATCTTACCTTATGCCAGCCTGAGGATAAACAGCGAGCATCCCAGCAATTTACTAAGCTGCAGGCCGCTATGAAGGTGCTGGGCGTTTCTAGTGAAGAACAGAAGGCTCTCTGGCTTATCTTGGGGGCCATTTACCACTTGGGAGCTGCAGGAGCAACTAAAGGTATTGGTTCTTTAAGAGTGTTTGTCATGTTGAAGCATGACACTTGGCATTAAACTCAAAACTAATGGGCGGATGGAATGTAATCTCAAGGAAGATATTATTGATCAAATAAAGACCACACCCTACATTTTATACTAATTTATATTAAGTCATTTTTGGACCTTGAAAAAATAAATCACACTATGTTAGGGCTATGCAATTAATTGAAATTCAATTACAATTTCAATTATTACACTTGGCAAATATAAAATCAGCATAATCGTAAAAAAAAAGATTATTAATACAAATTTTTGAGTTGTTTAAATTTATAGATTTGCACCTTTATTAAAATGTTAAAATAATAATTTAATAATTGTGTTTCATTCAAAAGGAACTTAATTATAGTGTTTCTTTTTTTTCTTTTTTCTTTTTTTCTCAGGAGAGCTCAGTATTGTTCATTCGATTTGACATCATCATTGCGCTCCTTTTTTTAAAAAAACAAATAAATTAAAAAAAATTAATAAATGTTTTTTTTTTAATATATATACATATATACACATATACACATATACACACACACATATATATATATATATATATATATATATATATATATATATATATATATATATATATATATATATATATATATATATATTTTTGTATGTGGGTGAGTATGCGCATGTGCGTGTGTGTGTGCGTGCGTGCGTGCGAGCGTGTGTGTATTCATCAGTTCACCCAAAGCCCATTAAAAAAAATCCCATACTAATAATATAATATAATAATAAATTGACAAATGCAGAAACATCAATGTAAGTTATCACGATATAATGGCTCTCGCTAACAGACAGAATTAAGTAACCAGAATTAGGTTAAAAAATTCTATATACGTTAGACCATGTTTCTATAAATTTTGATATTTGGTTTTTATTTGAGGCAGATATTTTTTCCATTAAAATGTGATTTATGAGGAGGTTAGACCATTGGTCGATATTCAGAGTTTGTTTGTTTGTTGTTTGTTTAATTATAGTGTTTCAATGAATTTTATTTGTGTTAATATTTTTAATTAGTTATTTTGTATTTAAAGATTTTTTTTCTTGTTTTCTACCAAAAAATAAATCTTCTAATTCTTACTGCACAGTGCACATGCTGCACTCCAACTTCAAGTTTTTCAAGGGGTGTGAATTGCCTAGTACCTAGCGATTCGATTCGTATCACGATTCATAGGTCATGATTCGATACCGATGAATCCCGATGCAAATTTATAAATTGATTATTGCGATTATTTATTTATTTTACTCAAATTTAGAAAATACTAATCAGCAAACTTGTACATGTACACTGTAAGATTTGTATGAAAATGTATTTGTTTATCTGGAAATTCAGGCTTATAACTGAGCTACTGCATTTAACAAACAGGTTGCAGTCTGTTTCATGTTTGGACAGCACTGAAATAAAATATTAAGGCTTAATGTTCCATTAGTATAACATTCTTTCATGCTTAATGTGTGAATCCTAACCCTAAGTAAGACATTTTGTTGAATATTCCCCAAAAAATGTATGTTTAAAAATCGATTCGGCCGCATATCAAATCGATTCAAGAATTGCGCGCTGTAATATCGCAATATATTGCCGAATCAATTTTTTCTAACACCCCTAATAAATATATATTATTATAAATATAAATTATTGTAAATTCAGTTTGGTCCAAAAGGAACTTACAGAGTAATACTGTTTCGATTTTTTTTAATTGGTCTTATCATTAAACATTTTCTTGTTTACCCCAAAAAATAATCGTTTGAATAATCGTGATTTCAATTATTGCCAAAATAATCATGATTATTATGTGTTCTATAACCCTAGTACAGAGTGGACAAATAACTTACATTTGAAATAAGTCAATACAGTATTCCTATTTATTAAAATGACATTAAGTATGGCCAGAGTGGTTGAAAGGCCTACAGTGATTGTTATCAAACTGATGGGTGTGTGTGACTATGCAAATGTTTTTGTGTGGGGAAAATAAAATCTTTAGGAGCTTGTTTTAGAGGAAATATATCTATCTGTCTGTTTGTCTATCTACTGTATTATCTGTCTGTCTGCCTGACTGCCCACCTGCTCTTCAATCCATCCATCTTAAATTGTAATTATTGTTATATTTACCAAAGTACAAGCACAATATGTTGCCTTTGCAAGTGCTGCTAGGTGTCAAAATAGAACAGAGGTGTCAAGCATATGGCCTGCGGGCCAGAACCGGCCCGTCAGGTGATCCAATCTGGCCCGTGAGGACAGAACACAAACATTTTTCATTAAAAGTAACTTGCTAATGTTGTTCACTGGAGGGCACACTTACAACCATTTAAATTACATTTTGACTGCTACTCAGGATTTGATGCAAACATTTTGTAGTCATTTTTTGTCAATAAATTTCAGAATACTCTGCAATTAGACAATCAAAAAATGGGAATATTTTCAAAATGTACTTGTAATTATTTACCGTACACAAAAAAAGGAAATATTTCAACTGGTCCGGCCCACTTGAGATTAAATGTAAGTGAAAGTGGCCCCTGAATTAAAATGAGTTTGACCCCCTGAACTACAATGAGGTTCCTCATTCCTAGTCCTCAGTCGTAATCATGCAAGCTTTAGATATTTCCGTCCTACAACAGAATCTGCTCTTAAGCAAGCTCTGCAGAAGCCTGATAGTGATCCTGATCTTTAGAATCAGCTGTGTTGGAGTATGGAAACATCTGATACCTGCAGGACTCCGGCTGAGGACTAGGAATGAGGAAACTAGACCTAGAGCTTTGAAATGCATTCATGTGACATTGTTATTATTTTTAGGTACCAGACTTTTTAAAGTGTTCATTAATCATATGGAATTGCTTAAATGTTTTGAAAGTAGAACTGTCAAAGTGGTGTTTTTTTTCTCAAAAGTTCTGGACAAAGATGGTGATGGGCTATTGAGAGTCTTGAATACTAATGCTTTTGTTGACTTATGACCGAATTGATGAAAACATCAATTATATTGTCTCTCTAACCACCTCTCTTTACTTGCATGTTTGCATGCTGCACCATATCAAATGCAGATGGAGTTGAAGGTAATGGGGAAAAACAACACACACACACTTTTGACTGTTTCACTTCAAAAACCTTTTCTAATTTGCATTTCTATTCTTACTGCCTTTTTCATGGCTCCCAGGCCTTGCGTTGTTTTCATATTTATTGTTTCTGCTCTGCCCCTTGGTTATCTTCATCTCCTGGCCCTTTTTTCCTCATCTTGTTTACTACCCCATTTTGCATTTTTTCTCGTGTATCGTGTGAGACAAAACTTCTGACCTGTTACTTGAACCTTTTTTTTCTCCCTTTGTTGTGGACACTCAACTCACTGCTGTTGATATAATTTTCCATTATTTTAAAGTAAAATATTTCCCGGTTTGGCTTGAACTGAAATATTTTTTACTGGTTCATCAACTTGACTAATAGAGACAGAGACAGATTCTGCAGAAAAAAATAATACCTTGGTTTTACCATTTTACCATTTACCATTAGTCTAGTTTATCATCACATTAAATGACATTTTTCCATTCTCATTTTCCATGGAAGACTGTTTCTGCCACAGCTCCAGGAAATTGTAAAAGGGGGAAAAAAAGGAACTTTGTTGAGACACATACAATACAAAAAGTACAGTACAGACGCTCCCCAACTTACGAACGAGTTACGTTCTGAGCGATCGTTCGTAAGGTGAATTTGTTCGTAAGTTGCTTCAGTGCTATATTTTGTATTATAATTTATGTTTAAAGAGAATACGTACAGTACTGTACTACGTATGTTAGAGAGAGAGAGCGAGAGACACACACAGTATGTACATGTACGTAATAAAATAAATAAAATGAAGTTTAACTTACTTTTGGAAGATGTACTCGATGCTTAAAGATTTGATGGAGGAGGAGGAGGAGGAAAAGGAGGATTTTATATCATGAGAGGTTCTTCGTCGTCGCTGGAATGGGCTTCAAAAGTTACTTCTTCCTCCGTAACTTCAATGTAGGAAGAAGTTGAGGGTCGAGGAGAAGAAGATGAGGGTTGATGAGTATCTTCCTTGGAGGATTTACTAGAAACTGGCCGAAAGAAGCGACATACGACGATTGCACAGTTTTCTTCTTTTTTCATCATAAATGATGCGGTAGCACTGTATGGCATCATTCAATTGATTTGCAACCTTTGTGCAACGTTCAATATTTGGGTCTTGCTGCTCGAAGAGTGCGATGGCTTTATCTATGAGCTACAGGCGTTTCTTCTTCTTCCTCCTCCTCGACACGTTGCTGAGCCTCCAATGCTGGGTGAGCTCTCACAGCGCCAAGCGTCGGTATTAGTGGCGGAAAGAAGCACTACAGTACTGGGAAAAAGGTGCGCAATACAAAATCTAATTTACAGCATCTCTTTCCGAACATTTTTTGACATGCGCGCATGCGCGCAGACATGTTCGTATGTACCGTTGTTCGTAAGTAGGGGAGCGTCTGTACCATAATTCATGCTGGCTTTTATTGTTAGATAGGGCAAACATAATGTAGGTCTTCATATAAATGCTTTTTTTTAATCTAGACAAATTAGCATTCACTGATGACAACACCAGCGAGCAAGTATACAATATTTGAAATCTATTAAATCTGCTGTAAATCTTGTATTTTGTTGACTTTACATTTACTTCAGCATGTATCTATGACACGTTTCCACTAAGTAGTACAATTCTAATTGTGAAATCCTTGTGTTTCTTTCTTTTTTTTGTATGTGCGTGAGTATGTGCATGTTCGGGTGTGTGTGTGCAAATGTGCGTGCGTGTGAGTGTGTGCTCATTATTTCACCTACAACCTATTAAAAATCGCACACAGTTCACCTAAACCGACTACTTTAGAATCCAGCTAAAGTCGTGAAGTTGTCAGGAGACCCGAGAAAGGATCAAAGAAAAGAAAGAAAAGTGAAATCTAGCCATCACCTACTACCCACCGGGTTACCAACCAGAATCTTTCACTAACCCCAGAAACATCTAAATTCCAACAAATTAGGGAGACCTCAAGAGACCAAAGGAAAGACTGAGGAAAGGAAGGAAGGATAGATGAAGCAGAATGAGATCCACAGACATCAGCCTCCACCGATTCAACGACCAGAGGAAGAAGCAGATTGTGTTTGAATTTCGGTAGATGTTGGTGTGGTGGATCTGGCATGCAGGAAAACCTCCACCAAAGAGGGGAGCCGTCGCACCGGCCAGGACAGAGCAAGCACAACCCCTTAGGGCCCCCCAGGCCGCAGCAGCGCCAAGGCACAACCCCCGGGCCCCGCAGGGGCCACCGGCCGGAGAGCAAACCCAGGAGCTAGGAGCGCCCCCTACCCTAACACGGCCCGCGCCCCAAGCCCACCGCAGCAGAACGGCAGGCCCACCAGACACCCCCCCCACGACAATTAATTAACTAAGAATACAATGCTTCATTATTTTGTCACATGAAAAATGTTTTATTCTTTAATTCGATAATAATACATAATAAAAATTATTTAGGTACATGTTAACTCTTTCACTGCCATCGACGTTAAAAGACGTCAAGTAAAAACCTACGGAGGGCCGCCAATGACGTTAAAAGACGTCATCCAATTTTTTTAATTATTTTTTTGAAACGGGTGGAGGAAAGCCTTGGCCAGCTGTGGTGAAAGTTTCAAGCAGATCTAGTACGCCTAATGACTATTTTTGGCCCCTAAATGGCAGCAATGATTCTCTTTTGACAAGATTGGGTAGGCGTCAGTAGAAGACGTGAGGCGGAGCTAGAGGGGACAATGGCTGGGGAAGGGAAGAGAACATGGCGACCGGTTACAAGCAGCTCACGCTCGAGCAGTTTTTTTCAAAGACGAAAAACATCGACCAACGCTAAAGAGCACATTGATGACGACGATGATCATCATCGATGATGATGATGGTGACTCCAAGGTTGGAAGCATTGACGCGGCAGTAGAAGACGTGAGGCGGAGCTAGATGGCTGAAGAAGCGAACAATGGCGACCGGTTGCAAGCAGCTCACACTTGGGAATTTTTTTCGAAGATGAAAGGCATCGACAAACGCTAAAGAGCACATTGATGACAACGATGATCATCATCGATGATGATGATGGTGACTCCGAGGTTGACGCCGAAGTTGGAAGCGCTGACGCGGCGGCTATGACGACGTCATAAAGGTTCACGGGCTAGCGATGCTAACACCGGAAAACGCGGAGTACAACCGAGCACGCTCAGGCGGACGTTCAATCGGACGACGAAGAGTGCCTCGAGTCCAATGCATATTCATCGGAGCAGTGGGTACAGTCTGCTACTTGCTATTCCCCGGAAAAAAAGCCGTCAAGTAAGTGTAACGTCTGCACGCGAAAGGGACACTCGGTAGTGAAACTACTCTGTTGTGCAAATCCTGCTCCCTCTCCTTGCACGCAGGGGAGCGTTACAAAAAGAAAAACTGTATTTGAAACATCCACATAATTGTAAATAGTACCACAGTTGCACACATTTGTAAATAGTTTGCGAAATTGTTTTGTCAAATTGTTACACTGTTGAATGGAAATAAACGTATTTTGCAATCTAAAAACAATTTTTCATTGTTGGTGGTGGTGTATTACAGAAGTAAAGCACTATTTAGGTGTTTGTGGCATCATTCATGGACAAAAAGAAGTGTAGAATTCACTAGAGTGCATGAAATAACATAGTTTCACAAAAAGCTCTTTTTCTTCGCTTTTTGTTTCAAAACAGCATTTCGGTGGAACTAACCATTTTCTATTGTTGATTACTGAAGAACGGAATAAGGTAGAAACAAACTTTTTTTTCTGATGAAAGATGAGAGTTCAATCTTTCATTTGGTAGTATGTGTGTTTCCATAGACCAAACACAACATTTTCTGTGGACCTTGAAAGATCAGTCAAAATGCTTAAATCGGCTGGCACTGGCGACATCCCGTTTCTGAAAACGTCTGGCAGTGAAAGAGTTAAACATTGCAATTATATCTATTGCAATATTCAACAACTACATCTCATATCACATTTTTTTTTCAATCTCATTCAGCCCTAACAATAATATTAATACACTTTTTAAGAATAATCCCTTTGCCTTGATTTTGATGAATAATTGGGCCAGCTGTGCTCCTTTATTTTAATGTTGATCATTATGATGGTACTTTGTGTAAAAGGTTTGAGAACCACTGCATTGCACTCATTATTTAAATTCCCTTTGTTTTCTTCCTATCTTATTTACATTAAAACAAGAAATCTGACCAATGAACAGTGAATAGCTCCACCCTATGCAAACTGTATACTGTGTTACTGTAACTGGTGGTAACCCAAGGTAATTTCCTAAAAATTGATCCAAGTCCAATATCCAAATATATTGGAGCCCTTATAACACTGAACTGATTCATAATGCCGAGCATAGAAATGATTATTAAAAATATTGTCAGTGGTACAGAAAATACTGTAAGCATGCTGTTGTTTCACCATTGTAATCTCATTCCCTCACTTTTTTTTGTACATATATGTATACATTTTAGCGGGACGCAGGCAGTTTGCCCGTCATGAATGGGCCCAGAAGGCAGCATACCTTCTAGGATGCACCTTAGAGGAGTTGTCTTCTTCTATCTTCAAGAACCAGGCCAAAGGCATGAAGCACTCCACCTCATTCAGAGGAGGACCAGATGAAACTAGCCAAAGTGACTCAGGTATAAATTCAAATATCATCATTGATATTATTTTGTCAGATTTTCGTTCTTGTTGGCTAATGGAGGAAATATTGATATTTTCGTTGAGTGCGCTTGGGTTATCAGATGACTGATGATGATTTACTAGATTACATTACGGGGTATTGTACCATCTTAAACCATCTTGTCTTGATAACATGTAATGACATGCTATGGTCAAATACACCAAAGATCAAGAATTCTAAGTTATAATACACTCTTCTTTTTTAACTGTCTCTTCAGCATTGATTGTATTTTTACTTGTGTAGATGGCAATTCTTCACCAAGCTGCCAAATTGCCATTTACAGGTAATAATAATATGGATATCCATGTAGAGGACACATACTACACAAATCAGACAGCACAAATGCACTAAAATCAAGTCAAGTCATTTATTACATACACAGGTCCATACATAATAAAATAAAGTAAAATAAAAACGTACACAGAAAAAAAGGACAAAGATTTAAAAATATACTAAACTATACAAATTAAAATTTGCGCAAAGTAGTGCACCAATGCAATCTTACCTTAGAAGTAAATCTATTACAACTTTTCATTGGGCTGACCGAGTCTTCTATTATGTAATTCTCTGATCTGTCTAGTCGACAAATAGAACTAAAAATCAACTGCGTTAACAGTGCATCAAATGTTGGCACTCTTTTTGACAAAAACAATTGACTGGCACTATGCCATCTAGGGACTCGAAGAAGGAGCCTCATTGCATCATTGTAGGCAACTTTTAGCCTTCGTAAACTTGACTTATTGTAGTTGGTCCAAAGCTGATCAGTATAGAGTGGTGTAATATAAGTTCTGAACAACAAGCACTTAACAGAGTCAGAGCACATACAGAACTTTCTAATCAGCAAATTAAAGCTTGCCATAATGTTACTTGGTTCTGTAAATTCGCACTTGAACTGGTACACAGGTACTCAATTATTTGTATACAAGCAATTAAAAAAAATTCCGTAATGTTTCACCTTTAGTACCGCTGTGGCTAGAATGAAAATTAAAATTCTGTTAGTGATTTGTTTATTTGGTTGCATGAAGTGTCCTAAAATAAGTATTGCATTGTGTCTGTGAATGTATTACTAAAATATAGTATGGGAAATTTACAAATATTATTAAAACAAAGTAAGAAAAAAACGGTATAGGAATAAGCTGCTGCTGATGTCATATAAGAGTGTGAGAAACTCTTCTTGTGGAAGCACAAGTATTAAGATTTAACAACCTTTGTTGCCAATAAACTAGGACATAATACAATTTGTTTGTTTAAACATAATTGGTTGCCGTTTAAAAAAAAAAAAAGTGAAGCAAGGGAATGTATTTAATTATGCTCTCTTGTCTGTCTGTTGTATCAGCCTCGAAGGTCACAGCTCTGGAGTGTTTGGAGGCTATGGCATCAGGACTCTACTCAGAGCTCTTCACTCTGGTGATATCCCTTATAAACAGGTCACACTCTTGAAATTCTCCTTTTAATATTGAAAATAAATACTGAATTTAACTCAATTTTGAAACTACTTACACAAACTTGAACATACACACGGACAGTATTGTTGTTTAAGAAGACTGTCCATTGTTGTGACTTAGATGATAAAAACTAGGGATGTTCAAACTATGGTGGCCGATACAATATACCTTAAATATAGGCTGGTATCGGTATCTCCTATCCCTAATCAGAACATATTTTATGACCAATTGAATTTAGGCATAAATTCAGGCAATTCTAAAGGAGTTAACATCAACTGTAGGTGTAACTGAAAATGTAAGATTTAATATAAACTTACTACAGTAAAACTTATAACATTTAAAGTGTTTTGTTAATTTAACAAAAGCAAAACAAATTGGCAATTAAAAAAACAATGTGACCCACTTTTGGGCGAGGGAAAACGTCCAAATTTGTTTTTTATCATGAGGGTCTTTTGAGCCACATTTTGTGTGGTCTCTCACCTAGGACCTGTTTTCCATGGGCGACCCTGCCAGGGGCATAAATCACCAGGCAACTTTGCTCTAGGATCATTGGGACACACAAATCTCTCCAACACACAAATCTCTACACCAAGATAATCTGATCCTGAAAATACCATGTTGAATCTGTTTTCAGAGCTCTGAAGTCTAGTCAACACTCTTTGTGCTCGCTTCTGATCGTGGACACACCAGGATTCCAGAACCCTCATCTTGCTCAGCAGCAGCGAGGAGCTACGTTTGAGGAGCTTTGTCATAACTACACCCAGGAGAGGCTGCAGACCTTGTTCCATGAACGAACCTTTGTCCAAGAGTTGGATCGATACAAAGAGGTGCTGTTGGGCCATTAGATACGTAACTAAAAAGTGGCAGTACCAGGAAATAAACAGTTATGCAAGGAACACATCAATATGTACTCACACAATGATCACAATAGTTTCATAGATCTTCTAGTTGTCTCGTGCTTAGCTTAAATTATTTCTGAATTGTCTCAATGTTGCACTTACAATAAGATTCTTTTAACCCAATCCAGTAAAGACTATAACTGAATATTTGTATACATTTTTGCTTACAGTGTAGATGACTAACCCATCACCTTATCCCCTCCTGCATTTAGGAAAACATAGAACTTGCTTTAGATGACATAGAGTCCAGTCCTTCAGTGTCTGTAGCAGCTATCGACCAAGCGTCATCTCAAGCTCTGGTAAGCAGAATCCTCAGCTTTTTGTGCCTTTTTCAGGAGTCTGCATATGTAAAGTCACAAAGGTCATTATCCTCACCTTGAGCTTGCTCGCGTGGCCTATTTGTCTGAATGAAAGATGATCTCAGATGTGCCAAAAATAGTTTAAACTTTATTTCTGATGAGAACATCAATGAAATGAAAAGAAATAAAATGGTCTAAACATATACAACACACACAAATAATTGACCACAGAGCTTGCAAATAATCATGCTTAGTCATTTATTCACTCCCAGCCATTTTCACTGAAGCAATCCCCTTCACTCCCGGCTGTTTTACTGGATTTTGACAGATTTTGCAAGGCCCACACAATATTGTTGAATATGTTCTATTGCTATAGAAAGATGAACTCTACCAAATGAAAGATTAGTCTCTTCTTTCATCAGGAAAAAAGTATATATCTATATGTTTCCGTTTTGCAGCAATTAGCATTAGAATATAGTTAAGTTTCATCATTATTCACAAATCTATTTAGAAATATGAGTAAAAGAGATTTTGTTTTACATGGCCCTGGTTAATCTCTTTTGCTCTGCTGCCACCTGCTAATAACCTAATAACTACCATTTCCTAAACAGTTCTTTGCAGTTAAAAGGCTGCATCAAAGCCTTCTTTCTGTATGCTGTAGCATGAAAAAAACATTAAAAAAAAAAACTTATAAATACATCTTTAGGACACTTAACACATTTAAAATAGAATGTATTGATACGTTTTTGGGAGCAAATGAGTTGATATCGTCCAGAAAAGTTTTGTCCAGAATTGGTAGGAACAGGGCCTAGCCAATGTGACAGCCAAGGTGAGATTTTATTTGGCTCCCTATTTACTGCGAAAACCTGTGAATATTATGCTCCCATGAATAATACGCCCACCCAAAATTACCCTTAAAAGGAACCCCGACTGTAATGACAAGTTTGCTCTATATTATTTATTTGGTTGTTACTAACATAACTTTAAGTGTTTCCCATTACAGTTTTTCGTAAAAATAAAAGCGATATTGTACAATTTCGGCTTGCTTGAAAAGCGTTTCGCTTCTGAGGTGCAATTCTCGTAATGTCCCGTCTCGCGGGATCTCGCAGTTCCGTAGGAGGTGCTCATGATGTTTACGGAAGACAGACGCCTAGAGTTGTTCATATTAATTTAAAAACATCTCACTCCCCTTATCGAGCGGGTTCGGGCATTTGGTGTTGGTGTTGTGTGTGCACCCGCTTATAACTTGTGTTATGTTGCGGACAGAGGGATTTCAACGAGGACGTGCGCCGTATGCCGCTCGTTGCCCGGGGTAACGGCCATTTCTCATGCAACTATATGGGACGTGCATTAAACGGCGGCATATTGGCTCCATAGCTGAAGCTTGTGCTTAAAAAAGACTTGCTATCCCCTCCGGAGGCAGCTCCGACACGAAAGCCCTGTCCTTCCTACTTCCTTTCCTCCGTGCTGGGCGGGGGTCACATGACTACAGGGAATGCGCAAAAAGTGTTTCCATTACACTTTTGCGAAATACTTCTATTTAGTCTCAAAAAACACCTCATAAGAGCGTAAAAACCTTTTTGCGATATTTGAGTTTTTTCGAAAATCACGTTTTCATTACCAGCTTGCTTATGCACAACTTGCCTTTTGCGCAAAACCGAGGGTAATGGAAATGCACCTTATGAGATCCGATTTTTCAAAATCATTTCCAGTTTTGTAGAAAATTTAATTGGACATAGGTCACCATTGTTATTTACGTCGCAACGCATTCCGTGTGTAGTGACGTAGAATGGCGGCAGGCTCTCTGCCAAGGAATGTGAAACGCCAATAAAGAAAGCAAGGTAAGCCTCGTAGCGTTCTAAAGAAACAACATGTGATTGTTACCCTCCCCCATTTTGTACCCTCGTCAACCACCAGACGCATTCAAGAGTTTTGATCGTCCCTTTAGGAACGCTATGGAGACTTACCTTGCTTTCTTTATACGTGTTTCGCATTGCTCAGCGAGTGCCAGCCGCCATTCTACATCGCTACGCATGGAATGCGTTACGACATAAATAACAATGTCGGCGTACGAACAAATAAAGTTTCTACAAAATGTATTAAACTGGAAATGATTTTTGAAAAATGAATCTCATAGTTATGTTAGTAACAACCAAATAAATAATATAGAGCAAACTTGTCATTACAGTCGGGGTTCCTTTTAAAAAGGTACTGTAATGACATGTTTGCTCTATATGACTTATTTGATTGTTACTAACATAACTATAACATACTAAAACAAATTTTTTCAAATGTAATTTCCAGTTTAATACATTTTGTAGAAACCTTATGTACGCCACCATTATTGTTTTCTTCGTAGTCCATTTTGGATAGTGACGTAGTTGCTGCTCACATTGCAAAGCAAAACAATTACAAACCATACTATAGAATCAGTGAAATCAATCAAAATGTCACACTGCACGCCTTTTGGATGTCATTTTCAAAGGGCCGAGAGGTATAAAAAAAGCGTGAGGTAAGCTTTCCTAAAGAAATTAAGTGAAGAAAACAGAATACGCTTGCCCAAAGACCCTAGTCTAACTGTTATGGTCAATTGAGAATGTAATTTGGGCTGAATTTCAAATGCCAATGTTTAATTTCAGATTAGTCTCTACGTCTAATTTGCTAATGGGATTTAACTATCAACAATGATATACTATTTTATGCATATGAAGAATGCAATAGTTTGTTTTCATTGAGTTTTCATATCACATGCATATTTATATAAGAAACCAAACACATCTTTGCAATGCCATTTACAATTGTAATGCCTGCCACACAAATGAGATGTTTGTCAGTAGTAAAGATTCATTACAAGAAGTTATTTCAACACAATAGTTGAATCCAATTAAATAGAGTAAAGTCAGGTCAATATTCTTTACAATCTCTTATTATTTAAATGGGTGATCTTAGGTGTGTTTTGCTATGTCCTACAAAGACGTGATTAGACTCTCTATACCTGCAGCTTTTTTCTTTTTTTTTTTATTCATGGAGGTACTTCAGTTAAATCAAAACAAAAGCAGACAAATAAACATATGCATGCAATTTTTGGCTGTTGCCTCAATGCTATTACTCTGGTTATGGTTCAGTCTAACATGAATAGGAATCAAAGGTGTGAATAATGATGCCCTTAGGGGCTTCTTAAGAGCCTCTCCCTTGCTTTCTGCATTTAAGTGATGTGCTAAATTGCACAGCAAAATGCTCAGGCTTGTTTGAGATTTTTTTTCTTTTTATCCTTGCGTTTTTTTAATATGGTTTTATGATCGGAGTAAATTATGATTTGATTATCAATGCAAACATTTTCCAAAAGATTGCATTTTTCTTTACTGTGTGACTACAGTACTTACTACTCTTAAAGATTTATTTTCAACAATGTTTAGTTCTTCTACTTTTATTAAACCTGGTAATATTCCACCTTTCTATTTCTGTTCACTGGGATTTCATTTTCTACAGTATTACCTTTTTATCTTGTCGATAATTTAGCTGCAACAGTACAGCACGTCTTAGAACACTAATATGTTGATTTAAAAAAAAAATAAAATACTCTGGCTCAATGTTTCTTTCTCATATGTATCCTGTATTGTTGTTAAGAAATACTGATAGTAGTGAAGTTCAATCAAGAAATTTGTTTTGAATCAACATTCAATGCTTTAGATTCAGGAATGTAATAGTTGTAGTGTTGTTGGATGAGCAGCAGATGTGTCTTTTTGTGATTTATGTGAAATTGTTGTATATGTTGGGTCAAAACTGATTTATCTTTGCTGTATATTTCAGGTTCGTACTCTGGCCAGGACTGATGAAGCCCGTGGCCTTCTCTGGCTGATGGAAGAAGAGGCAGTTAATCCTGGCGGTTCAGAGGAGACCATGCTGGAAAGGCTCTTCAACTACTATGGCTCAGCACAGGGAGACCAGAAAGGTGAAGTGTAACTGTCAATTAAAACATCTATTCACTACAGATACCGTAAAAGTACACACAGCTATACAGACAGACCAGAGACAAATCAGGCTAGTCCGAGCAATTGTCAGCATATTAAGGTTCCATAGCAATATGCAACTCCATACTCACCACAGATCACATTAAAGACATTGGACCAATCAATTCATGACATTCTGGCATCAATTGAATAATAGATACACTTACAGGAGCCAATCTGCTGCTACGAGGACAGAAGCCCCACTCCTTTCTGCTGGGCCACAGTCATGGGACGGACTGGGTGGAATACAATACTCAAGGCTGGCTTAGCCATGCCAAACATAACCCTGCTGCCCAGAATGCAGCCACTCTACTGCAAGACTCCCAAAAGTAAGATCTTCTGATATTAGTGTGGCAATACTGCTTCAGAGGGATCATCAACCAGTCAGAACATTGAGAGTAAACTTTCAAATATGATTAAAGAAACTGTGCATATTGTGTTGACTATTATTATTTTAAAAAGCCAAGCCAGTCCTTTATTAAACATATACAGTACACTCTTAAAAACAATTGGGTCAAAAGTAACCCAATTATGGATCAAAAATTGACCAATCAACTTTATGGGTAAATTTGACTTCTGTGTTTTTTTTAGTACGAAATTACCCCTTTTTTTTTGACCCAAGTAAAGGATCTGACCAATATTTAAGAGTTGTTTTACACTAAAAGACCTATTTCTTGACTCAAAGTTGTCTCAAATTGACCCAAGTAGAGGATCGGTCCATTTTTGACTCATAGTTGTTTTTTTTGACCCAGCTGTTTTTAGAGTATACATAATGCCACATGATACTGTACTTTATGTGTCACATTAAAGGAAAAACATCAGCGGTTTGTTTATGGGCCGAGCAAGTGGGGCGACAGTGTTATCAGGCTCCATTGCTGGTCTGGAAGGAAGCTCACAACTGGCCCTGCGACGGGCCACTAGCATGAGGAAGACCTTCACTACAGGTGTAGCTGCTGTCAAGAAGAAGAGTTTGTGTATTCAGGTCAAACTTCAGGTGGTAAGTAAAAAAGATGTATATACTCTATTTGTCGAAACAAAACATAAAAAAACACATTCATAATTGTCACTAATTTCATCAATGTGATACTACTGTACAGTGTTCCTTCGCAACGTTGTGGTTTGGTTATTGTAGATTCACTCTATTGCAGATTTTCATTTGACTTTTGTAACCCGGTTTCTGGTTAAGGTAAGCCATTTTAGCATTAGAAAGAAAAACTTGAATGTAGTTATTTACTTATTTGCTCCCAAAAACGTATACAAACGTTCTATTTTAAATATTGACATGGTCCCAAAAACATATTCATAAATTTTTTACGTTTTAATTTTTTATGTGTAGAGCTAAGATAAGGCTTTGATGCAGCCTCTGACCTGAGGAGGTTGCTTAAAGCAATGGTAGTTATTACCACAAAAAAACGGCCAGCAGGTGGCAGCAGAGTATAAGAGATCAACCAGGGCCATGTTGCAACAAGCTCCTTTTCCGACAACAGGTTTGTGAATAATGATGAAACTTAGATATATTCTAATGCTAATTGCTGCAAACCGGTAACAGATACAAATGTACTTTTTTTGTTAATGAAAGAAGAGACTCTAATCTTTCTTTTGGTAGGTTGCATGTTTTTATAGCAATAGAACACAATATTCTGGGGGCCTTGCAAAATCAGTTGATATCCAGTAAAAGAGCCCAAGGGTGAAAGGCATTGCTTCAGTGAAAATGGCTGGGAGTTAATGAGTTAAGCTGATATTCTATCTTCGTTGTCTCCACGTGCTGCCGAGGTGCGGCGCTCACATCCACTCACAATAATTTATGAATGCAGCCTATAATCAATGGCTCGGATTTTACATTTTGCATTTTAATTATTTTTTATTTTTTTAAGTGTAATAAGTGTTTAGAAGGGTGGTAGCTCAAATAAAATAAAATAAAATATGTATCACCATCGAAAAGTGAGGGAACACTGTATACCTACTTTCGCACTTTCCTGTATATTATATTTATGTGTATATGTACATTTCCAAAAAGGTAGGCTCTAGACATTTTGGAGAAATGCAATAGCAAATTGAATTACATATTTTTTTCTTTAGGATGCCCTGATTGACATGGTGCGTCGCTCCAAAGTCCATTTTGTCCATTGCCTGCTGCCCAAAGCAGAGGCGGTTGGTGGAGGAAGCGAACTGCGTGTTACACATGGAGAGAGTGCAGATTCAGGCCTCATGACATTAGATGTGGGTCTTCTAAGAGCTCAGCTCCGAGGATCCAAACTGCTGGATGCACTGCGCATCTACAGACAAGGTAATTAATTAAGTTTTCTCCACAAATAACTGTAATTAGGAAAATCATATAAATAAAAGGAAGTATTTGATTGGTGCAATGTTTTCTGATCGTATTTGTTTTTTAGTATTAAGGCTGTTTATGTAAACCTAACAGTGTATACCTTTTTCTTAATTTGTGAGTGACCAGGAGACAAATACTTAGATTTGACAATTACCGTAGCTGCATTCATTGTACAACTGTTATGCAAATTGTAGCCATTTTTAAGATTTGTTCTTATCTCAATTTAACCAATTATTCTGTCATTTTTACCCCCCAGTATTCTTTGTGGTCATCTGTAGAAGCTTGAAATGCTGTTGGCTGTTCTTAAGATGTTTGTTTTTGCTGTCTTCTTTCTTTGTTCATTCTTCCAACTTGCATCCAGGATACCCAGACCACATGGTGTTCTCGGAGTTCCGAAGGCGTTTTGATGTCCTTGCACCACATTTGACCAAGAAGCATGGACGACACTACATTGTGACTGATGAGAAGAGGGTGAGAGTAATATTTTTCAGTGTTTATTAATCTGGCATGGTGGATGAAATAATAGACATTCACCTCTTTTTTCATTGTACAATATTAAAACTGCATGATCCAATATTGTACTGGTTATCACATCTGCCTCACAGTCAGGAGGTCCGGGAGAATCTCTGTTGCCTGTACTCCGTTTTTGAGTAGGTTTGCTCTGCGTACTTCTTTTTCTTCCGACATCCCAAATATGCTACTGAGGTTTATTGAAGACTTTAAATTGCCATTGTTGTGAATATAAACCTGAATGGGTGTTTAGATATATTTTTAGATTCAGAAAACTTTTAGTCCCATACGGCAATTAGGGAGCAGAGAGAGGCTTTATAGACACAACTTTACAACATAAATAAATGAGTAAGAATAGAAATAAAATAAGTACTACTTGAGGTCGGAGGCAAATAGGCTTGGGAACAAAGCAGCATCTCCTCTGGGTCCAGCTGGTTGGACACTGTAGCACGCAACTAGGTGTGAGTCTCTTGAATGCCGGGAAGAGAGCGTGTGAGGAGTCCTTCACCATCCAGGCATCATGCCACAAACCAACTGCTCTTATCCAACAGTGAGTGAGCAAACGAGAAGTAAAATTATTTTGTTTTGAATGGCATGTCCGTAGAATGATCTTATTAACAAATTTCAATGTTTAACGTATTTTTAGTTAAGAATGTTGTAATTTTTTCAAAAGAAGCCACACGTGTATAAACGGGCAAATGCACAGTCCCTCCAAATGGAGCTTTTAGATCTGCTTTTAGATCAATTACGGCAAAGTCAGCGATTTGATTAACTTAGTAAAAACAGCAAGCAACAGAAGGTAAAGGCTGTTTTCAAACTAGCGATCTCCAACTTTAGTAAATATCGCGCTCTCTGAGTCCAGACTAAATGTGCAACTTCGACTGACAGGCTAACTTCGGTTGAAGTAATAGATTCCATGGCTCTATGGGCAATAATAACTTTTAATTTGTAAAATAGCAGTCTCTAAGTCACTAAATTGTTCCAGGTCACGTCCACTTCCATTCAACAATCATTTCCTTCCGCCGTCCGTCATAGGGCAGTCACATGATTACGTGACGTCTGCGCAAATGGTCAATATTTACAAGCAAAATAAAAAAAATACCAAGTAGCTTACTGAAATTGCTGAAAGTGCATACAGCGCAAGAACAAGAACTCAAAGGAAACAAAACAAAAATATTGCAAACATATATATATATATATATATATATAAATATGGGAATTCACAGGTGTCGAACCGTGAGCATGTGGGAGTCAACTATACACCCAATTGGTGTTCCATAATTATGTCATCATGTTTTTCACCCTCTTCTTGTGGGGTTCAAACAACAACCCAATGTTGTCCTTTCACTTTGCCGTTCGCTTCCTGCCCAAGAGCACACTTGTGTATACGGGTAATTAATTTTAATTGCTAAGGCTGGTAGCATATGACTATTATACTGATTATTACCTACAATGGGAGGAGCACTCTTCTTGTCTTTCCCTTGACTACCACCTCCCCCATCCTACCCTTCGCTTTCACACACACACATGAACATAGCCATGTTGTTGTCTCTTTATCTTGTGATTTGTGCGTGTTGCAGAATAATTTGAACATTCCCTCATACTGTTGACGCAGAATGCTCAAAGTTGTGATTAGCCAGTCCATGATCAGTTGGACAAGGGTTTGTTACATAAAGAACATCTCTTCACCATTTTCATTCTTGCTAGTCTTGTTTTTAGCACCTGATGTACAGTATCAAACTCAATTTGGTTATACACATAGAGTTATGTATGATATCTCACAGATTGATTCTGCCAAATTCAATTAATCTGCTGAATTTCATTTCTGAAGGAAAGGTTTGTGGATTCCCTTTCTTTATCCACAAATGTAGCCACAGAAATTGCCCAGGGCCCAAGCCATTGCTGAAATCCCTCCAGAACACAACAATATGGTATAATTTGACTCTCATTCAAGATTATCAGCCATAGTGAAGTACAGCACCACTTTTTGATTCTACAGTACCATGTGACTGTTAGAATAAAGCATGTTCTGTTGGACAGTATCAGTAACCTTGTTACTGTTTAGAATTGTGTCTAATGCATGAACAACCCTTTGCACATTAAAATGTGACAGTTTGTTTCAAAACAAGCTCATACAACACAGGTAAAACAAAACATTGTGTTTTGAACATACAATCACTGGATTAGCTTTGACACATATCAGTGAGCTGGGTGTGAATCTTAGAGCATTTGGAAAGTATGTGCAAATATTGGCCATAGTCAATACCACCACATTAAATGTCCTGAACAAGATAGAAACCACAAGGAAAACAACTGTTGACAACGATTTTGAGAGCTTTTAGTGATATCGCGAGTGATGTCAAGAGATAAATAATCACTGTACATCACAGTAGTAGTGTAAATACACTGTACTTCTATCTTCCAATTGCAGATACAATGTGTTTTATCTGAGATCTGGGTGGAGGTAAAGAGGCCTACATTCTAAGGGCAATAATGTCATTTGATTTGTTAAATTGTTCATGTGTACCGTATGTGTCAGTTTCTTGTATTTTTGGTTTCCAGGCAGTGGAGGAATTGCTGGAATCCTTGGATTTGGAGAAAAGCAACTACCATATGGGACTAAGCCGGGTGAGTGGAGGACATACTGTTTTTATTAAAATTACATATTTGCTTACCGGTAAAGTGTTTCCGTTCTAGTGTAGAAATTGGTTAGACCCTTACAAAACTTGATGATGCTTAGATTTCACAATGAATTTGAGCAAAATATACTGTGGACTGTAGACAGTATTATTAAGTGAATACAATAAAATATTCAGTTGCAAATTATTTGCTTGCAATAACTACATGATGCCTGTGACCTACATTAAGTACGGTGATTGACTTGCCCTGGGTGAACTCCTTTGTCTTTTTGTCTTTTGTGTTTGGGTCATTATCGGGCTGCGTGATGAAGGATGTCCCAATCTGTTTGGTTTTATCTTTCTTTAAATTGAAAAAGAACATAGCCGTCAGTAGGAGGGCGGGGGGCACGTTGGAAAATTGCATTATTTACGCAATCATAGTTACATATAGTATAGTATAGTTTGAGCTGTGTGCCCATGACGATGCTCAGCTACTGTCTTAAGGTTTTTTTGTTTTACGCTTCCTCCTTTTTAGTTGAATTATTGGACAAATTATGATCATTGTCATTTTCAAAATATTTAGATATTTAGATTAATCAAACCCCTCCGACTGACCACGTCACAAGTTGCGGGGCCGGGATGTGGAGGGCGGGGTCCCACACGGATGCACAAACAGGGCCTGCAAGCAGTCTTCAACTGCCCACGTCACCAAGTCACGTGATCTTGCATTTTGTCTGTATAAACGCATTATGCGCGCCAGTTTCATCGTTCCGAGCCCCCCCAAGTCAATTTGCTTCCACGAAAGTCAAGCACGGCGTGCGCTCCTGACTCCCCTGATTTCAATGCAAATGATGGAGGCCACAACGATTGGCCGGGTCTTGGCTATATTCCGTCCAATAATGGCGCGCCATAGCGCAAACACCCCTTTTGAACTGCACCCGTCTACGAAAATGCCAAAAGAAAGAAAACTCCGCCCATGTGCAAAGTTAGACTGCACTTTGCGCTAGACTTGGCTGGGAACGAAAATATGACCCATTATGTTTTGTGATGCTGTGAAATTTTTGTGACATTGACTTCCTTAACCTTAACAATGTGCTGTTACTTCCCTTGCTTGCTTTGCAGTGGTTGAGAAATGCAGTTTAAAATTTTGAATTCTTGAAAATTGCTATAATAGTGACTAAAACATCTCAAAACAAAATTTAACATGTGTTTAAGTTAGGGACTTGGTGTAATTAATGTGTCTTTTTCTGCTTTCCTTGCTCAGGTTTTCTTCAGAGCAGGGACTCTGTCAAGGCTGGAGGAGCAACGGGTTGTTCAGACCAGAAGAAATATCTCTCTGTTCCAGGGTGCGTGCAGGGGATATTTGGCCAGGCAAGCTTTCAAAAAGAGAAAGGTAAGACTTCTACACATTTGAGGAAAGGTTAACGCTTAAGCCCCTATCCCGCTGAGCTGCAAATGTTGCGTTTCGACAGGGTTTGGAATATGTGCATTTTGTTGTTTTTGTCATTTTAATTAGTCGTTGTTGTCAAAGACATTGTGAATCCATCATTTTGCATTTGCTCATAACACCGTCATAAGACGTGTCTGCAAAGTTCTTTCCAAGGTCCCATTCATAAATTCACTCTGACGCCCATATACTACGGTAAGAGTGCGTGCTTATGTTCAGGCAGAGCAGGCTCCGTTTGGAGCAGCACACGCAAATCATATTTCTATAACAAAAATCTAGGTTGGAGATAACATATTTTTTAGTCCGTATTTCATGTTTTAAATGCGCTCAATGTGCCACTCACTGTGGGCAGCATGGACAGTCAAGCAGATGAAATTCCTCCTCCTTCTTTTCCTTTCGGCTTTTCCTTTCAGGGGTCGCCACAGCGAATCAGTTACCTCCATCTAACCCTGTCCTCTGCATCCTCTGCTCTCACGCTAACTACCTTCATGTCCTCTTTACCTACATCCATAAACCTCCTCTTTGGTCTTCCTCTAGACCTCCTGCTTGGCACTTATAAACTCAGCATCCTTCTACCAATATACTCACTATCTCTCCTCTGGACATGTCCAAACCATCTAAGTCTGGCCTCTCTGACTTTACCTCCAAAGCCTCTAAACATGTGCTGTCCCTCTGATGTACTAATTCTTGATTCTATCCATTCTGGCCATTCCCAAAGAGAACCTCAGCATCTTCATCTCTGCCACCTTCAGTTCTGCCTCCTGTCTTTTCCTCAGTGAGACTGTCTCCAGACCAAACAACATCGCTCGTCTCACCACAGTTTTATACATTTTTCTTTTCATTTAAGATTAATCTCTTCTATCACACCTGACACTTTTCTCCACCCGTTCCAGCCTGCCTGCACACGCTTCTTCACTTCTTTTCCACACTCTCCATTGCTCTGGACTGTTGACCCTAAATACTTAAGCTCTTCCACCTTCTTGGTTTCTTCTCCATGTAACCTCACTCTTCCACTTTCCCTCCCATTCACACACAGATACTCCGTCTTTCTACGACTAACCTTCTTTCCCCTCGTTTCCAGGGCAAACCTCCGTGCCTCTCGCTTCTCCTCCACCTGTTCTCTGCTCTCACTACAGATCACAATGTCATCTGCAAACATCATAGTCCATGGAGATTCCTGTCTAACCTCGTCTGTCATCCTGTCTATTACCATAGCAAACAAGAAGGTGCTCAGAGCTGATCCCTGATGTAGTCCCACTTCCACTTTGAACTCCTCCGTCACACCTACTGCACACAAAGACACAATGCTTCAACTACTCTTTTCTATAGCTTTATTGTGTGGCTCATCAGCTTTATTCCTCTTTATTTGCCACAACTCTGCACGTCTCCCTTGTTCTTAAAAATGGGCACCAGCACACTTCTCCTCCATTCCTCAGGCATCTTCTCACTATCTATCTAACATCCTGTTGAACAACCCAGTCAGAAATTCTACTGCTACCTCTCTTAGACACTTACATACCTCCACAGGTAAATTATCAGGACCAAGTGCCTTTCCACATCTTATCCTTTTCAATGCCCTTCTCACTTCATCCTTACTAATCTTTGCTACTTCCTGATCCACAAGTCACCTCTTCTATTCTTTGTTTGCTCTCATTTTCCTCATTCATCAACTCTTCAAAGTAATCTTTCCATCTTCCCATCACACTACTGGCATCTGTCAACACACTTCCATCCCTATCCTTTATTACCCTAACCTTTTGCACATCCTTCCCATCTCTGTCTCTTTGCCTTGCCAACCTATATAGATCAGTCTCTCCCTCCTTAATGTCCAACCGAGAATACAAGTCATCGTAAGCCCCTTGTTTGGCCTTTGCCACTTCTACTTTCACCTTACGCTGTATTTCCCTGTACTCCTGTCTACTTTCTTCAGTCCTCTCAGTGTCCCACTTCTTCTTAGCTAACCTCTTTTTCTGGATCCATTTCTGCACTTCCTCATTCCACGGCCAAGTCTCCTTATCTCCTTTCCTTCCAGATGACACACCAAGGACTGTCCTACCTGTCTCCCTGATCACATTTGCTGTAGTCCAGTCATCTGGAAGCAAGTCCTGACCATCCATAGTCTGTCTCAACTCTTTCGTGAAAGTCATACAACACTTTTCCTTTTTCTGCTTCCACCGTTTTTTCCTCCACTCTGCCTTTGCCGTCTTTGTCTTCCTCACCACCAGAATCATCCTACACACTACCATCCTATGCTGTCTGGCTACACTCTCACCTACCAATACTTTGCCGTTGCTGATCTCCTTCAGGTTACACCGTCTACACAAGATGTAGTCTACCTGTGTACTCCTACCTCCACTCTTGTAGGTCACCCTATGTTCCTGCCTCTTCTGGAAGAAAGTATTCACGACAGCCATTTTCCATTATTTTTGCAAAGTCAACCACCATCTGTCCTTTTGCATTACTCTCTTGGATACCAAACTTGCCCATCACCTCCTTATCACCATTTCCTGCACCGTGTCCATTAAAGTCTGCACCAATGACAACTCTCTCACTTCGAGGGATGCGCTGCATTATTTCATCAAGGTCCAACCAAAAGTTCTCCTTCTCCTCCAGCTCACATCCTACCTGTGGCGCATACACACTAACAACATTGATCATCACACCTTCGATTCCTAGCTTCAGGCCCATCACTCTATCTGACACTTTTTTTACCTCCAGAACGTTCCTAACAAACTGCTCCTTAACAATAACTCCTACTCCATTTCTCTTCCTATCTACACCATGATAGAACAACTTGAACCCTGCTCCTAAACTTCTAGCTTTGCTCCCTTTCCACCTGGTCTCCTGAACACACAGTATGTCCACCTTCCTCCTCTATATCATGTCAACCAGGTCTCTAACTTTTCCTGTCATAGTTCCAACATTCAAAGTCCCTACTCTGTCCTAGACTCTTGGTGTTCCTCTTTTCTTTCTTCCTACGAACACACCTTCCTTCTCTCTTTTTTCGACCAAAAGTAGTCCAGTTTCCACCGGCACCATGTAGGTCAACAGCACTGATGCCGGTCATTGTTAACTCAGGCCTACACCGAACCGGTTTGGAAGTCATATATTGATTCGGCCAAAGTTTTACGTCTGATGCCCTTCCTGACACAACCCTCTGTATTTATCCGAGCTTGGGACTGACACAAGAAGACACTGGCTTGTAACCCCTTGCGGCTACATTAAGCCAATGGAATTCCTCCAAAACGCAATAAGATGTTGTGGCCCGGGCAGTAAGCTATATGAACATTAAATATCAACAGCATCCGACTCCCTGAAAGAAAGGTTTAAGCCGATAAAGTGTCAAAATGATGACATACCATGTACATATTGGACGTTTTTTGTGCAGTCCACGTCATCGCTGTGCACACATGGCCCTGTTCATTTTGGACTTATTTTCTGGTCTATTGTGCTATAAAAACGTGTTTAATGTCGTCAAGTTTTGCCATAATTTAAATAGCTCTCCTACCCATCTCTGGTTTCATAGTCTTCCTTTGAGAAAGAAAAAATATATTTATTGAGGAAGTGACTGGCGAACACAGCCGATCTGTGTTTGTGTGTGCAATTACGGTGGCATATGAATGAAAATCGTGACTGAACATAATTCGCAAATGATTGTATTCTGTTGTAGTATGTTTATGTTGAACACAACGTCCCAATTTCATTGGAATTGGGTTTACAAATACGTATGTTTCTCAATAAATTACACTAGGTTTAAAATCAGATGTCAAAGACAATACTTTAAGTATAAAAACAATTTTCCAATTTATTACATTTCCTTTTATATGTTTTTTCTCTCTCAATTCTCCCTCATACTTTACACCTTTTTACAGGGAAAGTATACGTATATGGGGTTAGAGAAAAGGTAGAAATTGAGGGGAAAAAACCTGCACAATGACACAAAATGTGAACCTCCTTTGAGGAATACACAGAGCAGATCCTGACAACTTTTTGTTCCTTCAGATAGTAGTCTTCTCTCTCGCTCCACTCTATCTCATTGCCATTGCAAGAGTTGAGAGTGGTGGAGCATGGCGAGTTGTGCTGCCATCTAGCCAACACTAAGCCAAATTAAATAGTTGCCCATAGACAACCCCCCACCACACTTTCGCTGCCACCCCATCACTTTCAGTTTTGTATCAAAGTTGCATATGTAGCTTCCTTTCTGGAGTCAGGTATGAAGGAGAGGTAGAGGCCCCAATGAGGATGAGCGGTATTGGGGTGGATGGAAAGAATGGGACCGGAATTATTTTGTTGCGACTCTTATGTCTGGTATTGTTGAACGTGCTGAAAAGTCTGTAGTGATGGCTCTCATTCAGTCTTGTTTTGTTCTTGTCTTCTAATGAAAACTTTCAATCTGTATGCTTTCTGTCTGACAGATCCAGGATTTAGCCATTCGTTGTATCCAGAAGAACATAAAGAAGAATCGTGGGGTGAAAGGTTGGCCATGGTGGAAGCTTTTCACTACCGTCAGACCTTTAATTGAGGTGCAACTCACCGAGGAACAAATCCGTGGCAAGGATGTAAGCATAAAACGCATACCATCAGGTGGTTTCCGCTTTCCTTGGATTTCTTTTTGCAAAGAAATGAATAATCAATTATTAGTTCAATTTTTTAATGAGTCAAGTATTGAGATTAATTTTCTATCATGCATCTTAATGCCATTTACTTTCTAGGAAGAGATCCTCCAGCTGAAGCAGAAGCTGGAGAAGGTAGAGAAAGAAAGGAATGAACTGAGACTCAACAGTGATCGTCTTGAGAGCAGGGTAAGCTTTATAAACAACCGTCCATCCATCCATTCATTTTCCGAACTGCTTATCGCTGTATAAACAATTACAATTGATTAATTGCAATTGGTAAGTATTTTTAACAAACAATGTGTGGTATAGATGCTTACCAATATACCAAACGTGAGAAAAAGTGTACTTCTTGTAATTTATTCATAAATAAGTCATAATTATTTACCTATTTATTTCACATGATTGTTGAATACTCATCAGATTTCTACAAAATAATGTGACCACACAGAAATCTTGTTCCATAGTTTTCAGTGGGCTTATCACAACAGTAAGCAAGAACAAAAGAAGCTGTGACATCATGTTTGTGTTTTGCATGCTACTAGTGTTTAGTAAATATTTAGAAAAACTTGACTCCACTAAAGTAAAGATGGAATTTTCAATTACAATGTTCCCTCACTTTTCGCGGGTGTTAAATTCCACTCCTAATCTCCAAAAAAAAACACAAAATATCGAGGTCCAACCCAAGATAAAACCTGTAATGTATGAATTTTGGAACCGTGAAGTAGCAAGGGATCACTGTATAGTATAAAGAAACAAAAGCAAAACCGTGCTGAGGAGGGCTGGGGGCTGCTGCTGCTACTGCTGCCTGTCTCTGCCTTTGTGCTTGCAGCCATGCTGCAGGAGACGGGAGCGGGAATGGGGCAGGGGAGCATGACGCGCCATTTCTTGACTAGCTGTTTGGAATTTTCTTTTTTGAAAGGGAAAGTCAATTAATTTTTTTAAGTATATATTTTTTACAATAATATGTTCAATTCGGCACCACTAGTCTAAACACAATATTTTGATTAATATTGCCATTTGTGGAATATGAATTAATTGGAAAAATTCACAGTTTTTAATCCATTTCAGGTGGCTGCCATTTTGTTAATTGCTGTCAAATGAAAATGACATCACAGTGTCTAAGGACTCAGCTTGCGAACGTTACATGACCAAACCCAGGAAACAGTTTATCCGTGATTGGTCGTTATTTGAGCCCTTAGATGTGTGATGTCATTTTCAATGTGCTGTAGCTTCGACGGTTCGTCAAAATATGCCCTTACGCTAAAGTGGTCCATGGTGCAATAAAAGATTTTACAGCGGACTGTTGCCCAAGAGAGCTGTGTAAGCAAGTTAGCTGATCTCTGTCAAACTGCAAGTCAGAGGTGGGCAATTAATTTTTCTAACGGGCCATGCAACCTGTGTTAAATATTATTTTAATGTATTTTTATAAAACAGTAAACTGTATTGTTTTAATAAGCTGCCATTGAGTAGCCGTGGTATATGTTGTAATTCGGAATTGTTGTTGTAGTTGTACCCATCTCCTGACTAATACCTTTGAACAGTGAGCTCTCTCTGATGGTCTGGAAGCTCTCTGTGGACCATGGCTTGTTTTGTAAGATCTCTGTTTTTGTAATATCACAAAAACCACACTTTTGAACAGGGTTGTGTTGGGTTTTGTAGCTAAAACTAGGTAATAAATGTACACTATAGAACCATGCTGCGATTGGCTGGCAACCAGTTCAGGGTGTACCCCGCCTACTGCCCGAAGCCAGCTGCGATAGGCTCCAGCACCCTGCGGCCCTTGTGTGTATAAGCGGTTCTGAAAACGAGTTGATGGATAAAGAACCACGGGGGTGTGGTTTCTTGGATTCATGATAATATAAAGTGAATTTGCGCAATTATTGTTGTGCGTCTGTGTGCGTGCGCGTGTGTGTATATGTGATCAGATCACTGAGCTGTCATCAGAGTTGACTGATGAGCGGAATACAGGAGAGTCGGCTTCCCAACTACTGGAGACTGAAACATCTGAAAGACTCCGTCTTGAGAAGGACATGCAGGACCTGCAGGTACACACACACACACACACACAGGTACATTTGTGCTTGTAAGTTTATATACCGTAGGTATGAGTACAACTTTACATGTGCAGAAGCTAAATGCGCTTAGTGACACAGAAATGCTATGAATCGTCTACTCATCCCCACTTCAAAATCTGAATAAATCAAAACAATTGCCACAGTATTTTGGATTTTACAGGCATTAAGCTTTTTTCTCGCCATGCATACATATGCACATCTATTTGTACGACACACAGATGTAGAATAGCATATTTATTTATTTACATTTGTGAAGCTAGCAAATGTTGACTTCTCGTCGTACAAGGTCGCAATGTTTGCTAAACCTTCACCAACAGTTTTAATCTTTTTTATTGTTGCAAGGAAATTTTGAACATGTTTAAAACCATTAAAACGTTCATTCATTTATAATGCTCATCCTCATAAGAGTATTTTGCTTTCCATTAGGTCCAGTTTGACAACATGAAGAAACAGATGGAATCTATGGAAATGGAAGTGATGGAGGCTCGCCTGATCAGGGCCTCTGAACTCAATGGAGTGTTGGATGATGACGAAACAGGTAAAAAAAAATTCCTTCCTACACAAGTGCAAACACCAAAAAATTAACCATAACTAACCTACGTATTGAGACTGCTGTTCATGTTTGTGTATGTTGGCGTGAACTTGTCAACTTAGGCGTCATTATTGAAAATCTCAATCGTCCGACCTGCTCAAGATTTTTAGCTGGCGTTGCTTTGAATAGTATGGGCATGTACAGCTACAATTTGATTTGTAGAGTCCTCTTTCTTGACGGGCAAACATTGGTTTAAGTTTGTTTTGTTTTATGAAAAACTAATATTCTGTTGATATTGGTATAATGTACCTCTAAATCATAGGTGTCAAACACAATGGCACAGTAGGGCAAAACTGGAAGCACATCACTGGCTTAACATTGAACACTGAAAGAAAAGGCTTTTGAATATGACTATAAATTTAAAAAGGCTAAAATAATCTAATATTAATCAACTTTTAATCAACCAGACTAAATACCCTAAAATCAAATGGAGAATAAACTTAAAAAGACCTAACACATTTTTTTTTCCATATAAGAATACACACACACACACACACACACACATATACGCGCATGTTCTTAGTACCTGTTGCTGCATGAAAGCCAGTTTTCTATCCCGATTCCCGCCTTTCCCTAAAACTAATAACCAGTTTTTGTTCCCAATACCCAGTTTTCCTTCCTGCTATCTGCTTTTCATTCTTGCTATCTGGAATTCATTCATTTTACTTTAATTATTACTAACAGGTAAAAATATACTTTTTTCCTCAATTATTCTTTGTTTATCATGTATACATTGATTCAATAAATTATGTAAAATTTGATTCATGATAACCTTTTGAGTGTTCTACAAAATGTAATAAAATAAAATACTTTGAATGTTTACAAAAGCTGCAACGTCTGTATTACAGGGATTTAAAAAAAAAAAAACGCAGTAATATGTTATATGAACAGGAAAAAACTTTTTCAAAATAAACATTTTCTGGAAAAAGATAGAAGTTGACTAGCTTTTTATCATGCTTTTTATATGTCACATAAGTATTGAAAACAGAACTAAGAAATTCCAATAAAAAAAAGAAGAAACAGAAAGAAAAATATAGGCCTACACACATTTTGAGGAGTTGAATGTGTGTATTATCCCATATAGAAATGAAAAAGACAGAATTGTACAAGCAAATAGTATGCAGAATGCACATTTTGAAATTCTGTGTTTGGGTCCTCCACTTTAAAATTACATTTGGAATGAGAAAATAAATGAAACTTTCTCAAGTGTGAACTATATATGTGCTAACATGACAGGGGGAGAGTGGAGGCTAAAGTATGAAAGAGCCATCAGAGAAATTGAATTTACCAAGAAGCGACTGCACCAGGAGTTTGATGACAAGCTGGAAGTAGAGCAGCAAAACAAACGACAGCTGGAGAGGAGGGTAAGAGAATAATTGCATTATGCATCCATTGGCAGACATGTTGAAAAGTAATCTATTCTAATAATTTCAGTCTGACCAATTTACATTGTAAGAAAAAGTATGTGAACCCTCTGGAATTACCCAGATTTCTGCATGAATTAGTCATAATATGCAAACTGATCTTAATCTAAATCATAGCAATCAACAACCGCAATCTGCTGAAACTAATACCTCACAAACAGGTATGATTTCATGTTTTTTTATTGGACACAGCATGTAAACATCCATAATGGACGATGTAAAAATTAATTGAAACCCGAGGCTAAGGATTGCTACAAGCGCCAGTCGGAGTTGGGAGTCAACCAAACTACAGTCTAATCAATGTTATGAGATTTGAGGTAGTTTATTAAAACTGCTCTGCCCTATAAAAAAAAAACACCCAGCAAGTTTTGAGTTTTCTCATTTTAAGAAGCATTGCAGTGTGAAGCCTCACACTAAATAGCTTCATGTGGTATTCGTTTAAGAAAACGGTGTTCGTCTATTGTTGTCATTTGGGTGGAATATTATATGGTATTTTATCTAAAATGTATGTAGAACCCCAAATAATGCCAAAGGTTTAACATTAGGGGTGAGAATATATCTGTACCTCACGATTCGATTCCGATTCTGAGGCCCACGATTCGATTAAATTCTGATTCAGAGACCTACGATTTCATTCCTTTCGTTCCTGCTGACCTTCAAACCTGACAGAAATCTGTTGGGAGGAGTAGAGAGGAGACATTGAACCAAGCCGTGAAACATTATGGTGTCACCGTGCCCTGTGGCAGTTTTGCAAGTTTTACTGCACTGAGACATGGCACAATGTGTATAAAATATATATATATATATATATATATATATATATATATATGTATACAGTATATATATATATATATGTATACAGTATATATATATATATATATATATATATATATATATGTATACAGTATATATATATATATATATATTTTTTTTTTTGCAAGCACAAACTTAAAACCTCATAGTGCAACTTAGTGATAATCATTTAAGTGTGTGCCCTAATCAGGATGAATGAAGTGGGTAAGGCAAGAATGGTCACTTTTTTCTATTGGGTTTGTGTAGATCAGCGACCTGCAGGCCGATAACGAAGAATCACAACGAAATATCCAGCATCTAAAGAAAAAAGCACAGAGACTCACGGCCGAACTACAAGACACCAAACTTCACCTGGAGGGTCAACAGAGCCGCAACCATGATCTGGAGAAAAAGCAGAGGAAGTTAGTATATGTCCAATCCAAGCACAACAAAACACACTCTCACACGCTGTCAAACCTAATCTCACTCTCTCTTTTTTTGCCACATATTGTAAAGGCCAGCAGAGCAGCAACATGCTGTGTAATGTTTCAAATCTGTGTTGTTTGCGTTTGTGTTCAGGTTTGACAGTGAGCTCAGTGCAGCTCAGGATGAGGTGCAGAGGGAAAAGACCTTCAGAGAGAGACTTGCCCGAGAGAAAGACTTACTGACCGGAGAGGCCTTCAGTCTCAGACAACAGGTTGAGGTACTGTATGTACAGTATATACTTGCTCCATTTGCAAAATCTTCTTTATAGTATGCTTTGTATTGGATCTGTATATTCACTGACTCTCAGCAGACACTTTGCCAGAATTGTTGCTGCAGAAACAACCCCCTCCAAAAGTACTGAACCAATAAAGCAAATTTCTTAATTTTAGCTAAAGAATGAAAACATTTGGATTGGTTAAAAGTGAATATAAGACAATATATGATCATTTTAGTTTTACTTGACTGGTTTGACATGTTTGCTTGCTAGGTGGAGACTTAAATACAGAAGAGTAAGGAAAAAAAGGGTTGGCAGGATTCTGACTTTATTCTCACTTAATTCTCAGAATTCTGACTTTAAAGTCAGAATGCTCACTTAATTTTCAGAATTCTGACTTTAAAGTGGGAATCTTAAATTCTGACTTTAAAGTGGGAATCTTAAATTCTGACATTCTGACTTCCCCCCACAATTCATAGCTCTATGTCACAGTCAGAATTATGAGATTTAAGGGAGAATTCTCTCTTTAAAGTCAGAATTCTGGAGATCAAAGTGATAAAGTGAGAATTCTGAGATTAAAGTCAGAATTCTGAGAATAAAGTGAGAATCCTACCAACCCTTTTTTTTCTCTTCACTGGCCCTAATCCTCTTCTATACTTAAAATGTAACAACATAACATCCCTAATTTTTGTTATAGCTATCCTCATGTAGTATGTTTTACTAAATCTGTGCCATGCTGGAAGATCTTGAAAAATAATCTGGGCACTGTATTAAAAATACTTGATTTTGACGATGGAAAACTTGTAGGAATCTTGTCCACAATTATTTGTTTGTGGGCCTTCCTTTCTTTTGTACTGTATGCTCATGCTAACCTGCTTGGGATTCTTTTTTTTTTTTTTTTTATTCTGTTTGGTTCTACAGGACAAAGATCTGGAAGTGTGTGCAATTAATCTTAAATTGGACCAACTCGAGACTGAGCTGCAGGATCTCAACTCCCAAGAGTCCAAGGATGAAGCATCATTAGCCAAGGTCTTTTTGCTCTCTGACTTTGAAACATAAATGTACTGCCATATATACAGATGTGTCATATCTTTGGCTCTGAAATACAAAAAAGTAGTTGTATACCATGATATTACAAAATTTACATTTTGTTTGAAGTAAATGTTTAATATTTTTATGATTAATTCAGATGAGAAAGCAGCTTCGCGACATGGAGGCAAAGTTGAAGGACCAGGAGGAGGAGCTTGATGAGCAAGCAGGAACCATCCAGATGTTGGAACAGGTACAGTACAGACCAACAAAGCAATTATTAATTAGGAATTAGAGAAGCACATTCAATCACATTTTGGCACGTAGACAAACAGATGTCTCCTGAGATAAAAATATTTCTCCTATGTAGACTTCAACTGCCTTGAGCTGGTTGAAAAAATGTTGCTGTAAGCGCTACATTGTAAAATTTCTAAGTAAATCTGCAAATTCAATACAAATGCACAAGCTATCCTGAACGTCTCTTTCTTAATAGCTAAATCCAAGTAAAGATTCGTTGATCTCTCATCTTCAACACAACAAACTACAAACGACAGATTAATCAATCATTAAGCTGATTGTTACTTGCAGCGCTCCTTTAAATGATGGTGTGTACTGACTCTTATTTAACATGAGTGTCAATGTTGTTGTTCAATTGAATAACCTTCACATGCCACACCGCAAGGGGGCAGTGCTACTTCTTTTATGCTAATGCGGCTCTGGGGGAAGAGCGGTTGTTGGACTGGTGGTGTAACAGTGGCGGGAGCGAAGTGGAGCGAAATAAAGTGGTCTGAACTTGAAACAAGGGTGGAGTTCTTATTCCATCTAACATTGGTATCAAAGGATGGTTAGCAACTACAGAGTCCCGCCACCATTTGAAGAAGGAAAACCCTACGAAAGCTGGAAAAATGCGGTCGGAATTTGGACAAGAGTCACCGACTTGGAGAAGAAAAAGCAAGCCTTCGCGGTGGCTTTGGCGCTATCAGGTAAGGGTGCGAGAGACAGCAATGGAAATTCCAGCAGACGCACTAAATGATGACACGGGAATGAACACTCTATTTGCGAAACTTCCTAAAAGAAGAAAAGGACAGAATATATGAGGTTTACTCCTATTTTGACCGGATTATGAAAGACGTGAATATGTCCATGGCGGACTATATAATTGAGTTTGAACAACGATTTTCACGAATGCAGAAATACAACAAATACCCGATGCTGTTTTAGCTTTTAAGCTGTTGGACACAGCGTGTTTGGAGATGACAGACAGGCAGCTCGCTTTAACTCTTTGACTGCCAAGCGTTTTCAGAAAAGGGATGCTGTGGGTGCTAGCTGATTTAAGCATTTTGACTGATCTTTCAAGATCCACAGAACATTTTGTGTTTGGACTATGGGAACACACATACTACCAAATGAAAGATTGAACTCTCATCTTTCATCAGAGAAAAAAGTTTGTTTCTACCTTATTCCGTTTTTCAGTAATCAACAATAGAAAATGGTTAGTTTCACCCAAATGCTCTGTTTTGAAACAAAATACGGAGAAATCAAGCTTTTTGTGAAACGATATTATTTCATGCACTCTAGTGAATTTGACACCCTTTTTTTCCATGAATGATGCCACAAACACCTAAACAGTGCTTTACTTCTGAAAAACACTACCACCAACAATGAAAGTGTTTTTTGATAGCAAAATACGTTTATTAACATTCAACAGTATAACAATTTGGCAAACTATTTACAAATGTGTGCAACTGTGGTACTATTTACAATTGTGTGGATGTTTCAACTACAGTTTTTCTTTTTGTGTAACACTCCCCTGCGTGCACGGAAACGCAGCAGGATTTGCACAACAGATTAGTTTCACTGCGATTGCCCCTTCGCGTGCAGATGCTACACTTTCTTGCCGCCCTTTTTTTCCCGGGAATAGCAAGTATATACTGCAGTGTGTGTTTGGCCATGTTGCCATCAAGTCTACTTTCAGGATCATGATATGGTGGTATTACGTCTGGCTTCCTCATGTCCTTCAGTTCCTATACCGGGTGGTAGATATTCTCATCCATCTTATCCACTCCATTCATGGTGGTATCGTAGTCCAGAACCAGTGTCTTCTCCGTGATCAGACTGTGCCCACTCCTCCGATGAATATGCATTGGACTCTGGGATACTCTTCGTCGTCCGATTGAACGTCCGCCTGTGCAGAAGTGCTCGGTTGTGCACCACGTTTTCCGGCTAGCGATGCTAACGCCGGAAAACGCAGTTCGGGGCCTGTGGGCCGCCAGGGTGCCCCGTGGTCCCCTCTCCCCTCCCCCTTCCTTCCCCTTGCTGCCTCTCCCCGCCCGTCCTCCGCCTCCCTGTCCCTTCTCCCTCATCACCCTTCCTCCTCCTCTCCCCCTCTCTCTGCGGCCCTGCCGCTGCCTCCTGCCCTTCTCGTCGTCTCCTCCCCCGTCCCTTCCCCCTCCCCTATCCACCTTCCTCCCCCTCCCCTGGGCCAGGGGCTCCATCCGTGGCCCGGGTCTCGGCGCTCCGGGGGCCTTTTGGTGTTGTGCCTGCCCCGCTCCGGTGGACCTCCTGGCACCTCGGGCGGGCCCAGTATGCGGGGGGCGAGCCCTATCGCTATATGCTTGTGTGGGGGGGGGGGGGGTGCTTTGGGCTGGTGGGGTTCCTGGCGGGCCTGCAGTGCCCCGTCCTGCTGCGTTGGGTTGGGGGCGCGGGCCGCGTTGGGGTGGGGGGGCGCTCCTGCTCCTGGGTTTGCTCTCCGGCCGGTGGCCCCTGCGGGGCCCGGGGGTCGTCCTTTTGCGCTGCCACGGCCTGGGGGGCCCTGAGGTGTTGCGCTTGCTCTGTCCTGGCGGGGGTCGACGGCTCACCTCTTTGGTGGAGATTTTCATGCATGCCAGATCCACCACACCAGCATCGAAACTCAGACACAATCTTTCTCAGGTCATTGAATCGGTAGAGGCTTGTGTCTGTGGATCTCACTCTGCATCGTCTGTCCTTCCTTCCTTTCCTCAGTCTCTCCTTTGGTCTCTTGAGGTCTCCCTGATTTGTTGAAATTTAGATGTCTCTGGGGTTGGTGAAGGACTCTGGTTGGTGGCCTGGTGGGTGGTGTCTGGTTGGTGCTGGATTTCACTTTCCTTTCTTTTCTTTGGTCCTTTCTCAGGTTTCCTGATGGCCTCACGACTCTGGCTGGAAGTGTTCGGTTTAGGGGAACGGTATGGGATTTTTTTTATAGGTTTTAGGTGAACGAATGAATACACACACACTCGCACGCACGCACGCATGCACACACGACACGCACATACACATATTCACCCACATACAAAAAAAAATAAAATTAAATATATTAAAATTAAAAAAAAGGAGAGCAATGATGATGACATGTCAAATCGGTAAAATTACCGAATGAACAATACTGAGCTCTCCAGAAAAAAAGAGCATCGCTAGCCGGTGAGGCTTTATGACGTGATCATAGCCGCCGCGTCAACGCTTCCAACTTCGGCGTCAACCTCGTGGTCACCATCATCATCATCGTCGTCATCAATGTGCTCTTTAGCATTGGTCGATGCTTTTCGTCTTTGAAAAAAATGCTCAATCGTGAGCTGCTTGCAACCGGTCGCAATTTTCGCTTCCTCAGCCATTCTCCCCTCAACACTCTAGCTCCGCCTCACGTCTTCTACTGACGCCTACCCAATCTTGTCCAAAGAGAGTCATCGCTGCCATCTAGTGCCCAAAAATTATCAGTCATTATACTAACTAGATCTGCTTGATACTTTCAGCACAGCTGGCCAAGGCTTTCCTCCACCCGTTTCCCAAAAAAAAAAAAAAACATAGTGAACATTTTTTAACGTCTTTGACAGCCCTCCTTAGGATTTTACTAAACGTTATTAAACGCTTTTGGCAGTCTTAACAGCATGCAGTGACTTAACATTTACTAACATGAAGTCGGCGCTGAAGAGGATATTTGGCGGAAATGCGAGTGCTGTAACCGAAGGTATCAGCCAGGAAATGGTATATGCTGCGGAGCAGCAATGGGAAAAAAACAAGGCCTGGCAAAGGTCCCCTCGACAGAAAACTCCACAAAATGGTACAAATCAACTTGACAAGTCATGATGTTCATGACAGAATGTTTTGGCTCAGCAATCATAGACACTGCTTGCACTAAGACAGTGTGTGGACAACAGTGGCTTGAACACTACAGCACAGTATTAGGAAAGAAAAGTGCTAGTACTATGAGAGAGAGTGAAAAACAAAGTTGCAGGCCATTTAAGTTTGGCGATGGAAAAGTGGTCTACTCAGTGAAAAGTGTGAACATACCGGCTAAAATTGGGCACACAAAGTGTAACATAGAAGCTGAAGTTGTACCTGTTGACATCTCACTGCTCTTAATCAAGACATCCCTAAAAAGAGCAGGAACAGTTTTGAACATGGAGCGTGACAGTGCAGTAATGTTCAAGCAGCCTGTCAAACTGGACTTCACTAGTTCTGGACATTATTGTGTAAGCATTGTGGACAGTGACAAGAAATGGTGATACGGAGCACATGCCAGCTACTGAGGAAGAAATACTCACAATAACAGATACAATGAAAAGAGATGAGAAGATGAGAGTTTTAGAGAAACTTCACAAATAATTTGGACATGACTCTGCAGACAAGCTAGAAAGACTTGAGCAGTTCCGGCCACAAGGACACTGGATGTGTCGACCTGCTACAGAAGGTAGTAAGTCAATGTGAAGTGTGTCAAAAATATTGTAGAGTTAAACCTAAACCTGCTCTGGGATTACCACGTGCTTCAATGTATAATGAAACTGTTGCTGTGGACTTGCATGAGCTCGAGCCAGGAGTGTGGTACCTACATATTATTGATCAGTTCACTCGTTTTAGTGCAGGGAGTGTGCTTAGTACAAAAAGGTCTTCTGAGATAGTCAAACATTTTATTCACGACTGGATCAGTGTGCACAGCCCACTTAAAAAACTGTTTAGTGATAATAGTGGGGAGTTCAACAATGAAGAAGTGAGAGACATGGCTGAGAATTTTAACATGGAGGTAAAAACAACAGCTGCCTACAGTTCTTGGAGTAACGGGCTTTTAGAACGACACAATCTGACCCTAATTGAGATAGTAATGAAAGTGAAAACAAGTACTGGATACAACTGGAGCACTGCTATGGACTGGGCTTTGATGGCAAAGAACTGCATGCAAAGTGTTCATGGCTAATGTCCACATCAGATGGTATTTGAACATAATCCCAATCTACCTTCTGTGTTGATTGACCAAGCACCTGCTCTAGAAGGTACCACAAAAAGTGAATGGGTCACCAAGCTTATTTCAGCTCTGCACGTAGCAAGAAAGGCTTTTACTGAAGCAGAATGTTCAGAGAGAATACAAAGAGCACTAAAGAAATAGGTGCATCACACAGATGAGAAGTTTGAACTTGGTGACAAGGTTTACTACAAAAGAGTGGACTGTTCTGAATGGAAAGGGCCAGGAGTGGTCATTGGACAGTATGGTGCAGTTGTTTTTGTCAGACATGGAGGCACCTGTGTTCGAGTTCATCAACTCATACTCAAGAAAGTTACTCAGGAATATGATTACGACTCTCAGATTACCTGTGATCAAGAAAACAACAACAAGCAACAGTGTGCTGTTGATATGACAGATGAGCCGGAAAAAGAGACACATGCTGAACGCACTGAGAATTATCTATTGCCCGCTATGGAAAACCAGAGGGCTGAAGGACAAGAGCATGGAAGTAGTGTCAATTTAAAGGCTGGTCAGATTGTAACGTTCAAAAATACAGAAAATGGCATTCAACAAACGGCAAAAGTTTTGGGGCGTGCTGGAAAAGTGACAGGAAAATATAAAAACTGGTACAATTTGGAGCTGCTTGAGCCTGCTCGAATGGCTGGCGCCAACAAATCTGCAGATGTGTCACAGTTGAAGGATCTTCAAATCCAGGTGCATCGTGATGCCTCGGTAAATCCCTGTGAGGACATACTTGTGACAAAAGATGTCTCATTTGATGAAGCTAAGTCAAGTGAAATACAAAAATGGAGACAAAATGATGTGTTTGAAAAAGTTGAGGACAAGGGACAAAAGCGCATATCCACACGATGGGCCTGGACTCTGAAAGAGACAGTGACTGGATTAGTACCAAAAGCACGGCTTGTTGCAAGAGGATTTTAAGAGCTGTAAGTTACACAGCTGCTACAAAAAGACTCACCAACCTGTGCGTCTGAGTCACTGAGGCTTCTTGTAGCAGGGATTTGTCAAAGACAATGGCAAGTTCATTCGATGGACATAAAGTCAGCCTTTTTACAGGGTATGGAACTGTCAAGAGACATTTTTGTCAAACCTCCTGAAGCGAACAGTGTAGGGACACTTTGGAAATTAAAGAAGTGTGTATGGTTTGGCAGATGCCTCTCTGTATTGGTACATCAGAGTAAAGAATATAATGATTGAGGCAGGAGGTATTGTATCCAAAGTAGACCCAGCAGTTTTCTACTGGCAGGACAATGACAAGGATGTAGCCAGTGTACTCGCTTGTCATGTTGATGACTCACATCGTCACGAGCAGCTGAGCAAGCTTCACCTATTACTGAGGAAGAGAGGGATCAGCTCAGATCATAGATAGGGCAACTTTTATGGGTTGCTAGACAAAGCAGACCTGATGCCAGTAATCTGGCATAAAATCTCAAATGTACTACCATACAGAGACCATTCATGAAGCAAATAGAGTTGTGTTTAAAAGCAAAACTAAGACAGTTGAGTTGAACTTTCAATACCTTGGAAAAGATGATAGCCTGAAGTTGGTTACATTTACTGATGCATCATTTGCAAATCTCTCAGATGGAGGTACTCAAGTTGGCCGCTTTACTGTTTTGATGAGTGAAAACGGACTGTTTTCTCCTATTTCTTGGCAGTCAAAGAAAATCAAGAGAATTGTCAGGAGTACACTTGCAGGTGAAACACTAGCAATGTCTGAGGGAAGCGGTTGTTGGACTGGTGCTGTAACAGTGGCAGGAGCGAAGTGGAACGAAATAAAGTGGTCTGAACTTAAAACAAAAGTGGAGTTCTTATTCCATCTAGCACATGTAATTGGTTAATTCTCACCACAGCCACATCCCCAATTATGCACACACTTTTGAGTTTTGAAATCACATTATCTCAGTTGTTTATTTTTACTTATCCCCCCAAAATTTTTTGTGCAGGTTATCGGTTACATGGATGGTGGAAAGAGATTTGAAATTATTTATCTTTTTATTCATATTTATGTACCTTTTTTATGTCGCAAAAACCTGGCATTTAAGCAACAGTGTGTAGATTTTTTATATCTACTCGTAAGTAGTGCCATTATCTTGAAATGCAACTGAAAATATCATTACTGCCTTGTCAAACTATGGTAAATGCAGGTATGTATTTATGTCTAATTTGTTTTCTAGGCTAAGTTACGTCTTGAGATGGAGATGGAGCGATTGCGCCAAACCCATTCCAAGGATTTAGAGAGCAAAGATGATGAGGTCGAGGAAATCAGACAGTCATGCAGCAAGAAGGTAAGGTGGTTCATTAAAAAACATGTAAGTTTGAAAATTGTTTAGCCAATATTTATATAGAAAGAGAGAGACAGCAAAAACACGCTGGTAAGAAGAAGTTAAGAAAACAAGTGACACTAAGTCACTGCCCAGAGAGATAGTGAGTATATTGACAGAAGGATGCTGAGTTTCCAAATACCAGGCAGGAGGTCTAGTGGAAGACCAAAGACAGAGGACATGAAGGTAGTTGGTGTGAGAGCAGAGGATGCTGAGGACAGGGTTTGATAGAGGCAACTGATTCGCTGTGGCGACCCCCTGAAGGGAAAAGCCCAAAGGAAAAGAAGGTGAAGATAAAATAGCAGATTTGCAAGAAAAAAACTCGTAAATTTGCAACTTTATAAAATGGCAAAATTGTGACTTTATAAAGTGGCAGATTTGCGAGAAAAAACTCAGAAACTTATGAGAAATACTCCTTAGCGTAGCTATAGACTAATGTGAGAATTTGTTGGTGGTTAATGGACCCTGTTTATAAAATGAAAAGGAAGGATGGCGACGGATTCATTCTTAACTTAAACGTTACTCGTCATACCCGGCAGCTAGAGGGAAACATTATTCTGGAAACATAAATGTACAAGTTTTATTTTAACAAATGAACTTAAATGCTTGATCCTCAGGGTGTGGACCTTTGCAAAGTGAGGCGTTTTTGTCGCTGTCCGTACCCAATGCTTCAAAGTGTGAATGCTTAACATGATATGGTTACTGCTAAAGCAAATACTATCTCCTTATTTGAAAACCCGACCGAAAAGTATTGGCACAAACATCCGAGTAGTACGCTACGTGTATTTCTCGTAAGTTTCTGAGGGTTTTTTTCTCTCGCAAATCTGCCATTTTATAAAATCACAAATTTGCCACTTTTTAAACGGCAAATTTGCAAGTTATTTTCTCGGAATATTGCCCCCGCCCTCTAAAAAATATATATTTATACGTGCCCTAATTATGCCATCGTAAATGGCTCTATAGCAATCAAAAACAGTTTCTTTTTTTTTCTTTTTTAATGTTTTTGGTAAATTATCAATTAAAGCCCGTATCTCAAACCCTTTTTCTTTTCGCAGAGAAATTTTGAACACGTTCGAAATACAAGAAAAGGACTGTGAGAGGTTTTTGCGAGGATAAAGAGGCTTTGCACCGTTTTGCAACATTGAACGAAGTGGGCATAAAAAGCAACTCTCGCTATCTGCGTGGACCCTCCCAAGCCTGCGCCCCTCAGTGAGATACGGGCTTCATGAGTTAAAAGTGCCAGGTCTCTAAAAAGAGCTAAATTCTCATAGTAGTAGATAAGTTACAATATAAAGGTGCTTTTTGCGTTCATATTTGTGTGTGTGCGCGTGCGCGTGGAAAGATTTTGACCATCCTGTTTTAATTTTTGTCATAAGCCTTGTTAACATTGACATAGATCTTTGTTTACTTTGGTATACTGTAAATGTTTTGTGTTTGTCTAGTTAAAACAAATGGAAATCCAGCTTGAGGAAGAGTATGATGAAAAGCAGAAGGTGCTGAAAGAGAAAAGAGAGATGGAGTCAAAGTTTCTCTCAGCCCAGGACAAGGTACTTCTTAATCTATGACTAATGTGGTTTCATTGAAATTCCAGTGGGTGAATTGATTTGTCATTGTAACAATTCATACAGGTAGTGATACACTTGTTTGTCACCAATTAGCATACAAATGGAGCAACTCGGCTTAGCTTTTGACTTTGACACGTTTGTGTTTCCATAGCATCGCATGCACATTACAGTTCTTCGCCCAACCTAGTCATGCGTGCATTACTATTTGAATTTGAGGTCTGATTGCGTTGCTTACAGGCATATTTTCGTAAATAGGGTGCTCACAGAATGATGTAGCTGGTTGTCTAATTTCACACTTTGATGGGCGGGCACCCACTGAAACCCGACTATTAGTCAGCAATCAAATAAAAACTCACTTTTCCATAAGATGTTCCCTTTAATCTACTGACAAAAGGAATGTACCAGCTGACGGATTTATACAGAGGTAACTACAGCAGAAATTATTTTAACTTGTACATTATACTGTACACATACCTGTTCTATATTAACTAATTCAAACCCCAAAACGTATAAATATGTTTTTAATACTTTGTCCTTCACTCCCAAAATCATATAAATACGTGTTTTGTGTTTGTTTTTTTATGCTATAGCATACAGAAGGGTTTGATACAGCTTCTGACCTGAATAGGTCGCTTAAAGCAATGGTAGTTATTACAAAAAACGGCCAGCGGGTGGAGTATAAGAGATCAGCCAGGGCCATGTTGCAACAAGCTCTTTTCCCGACTGTTTTAAACAGGTTTGTGAATAATGATGATGAAACTTAGCTATATTCTAATGCTAATTGCTGCAAAACGGAAACAGATACAAATGGGGTTTTTTTCCCTTAGGAAAGAAGAGACTTTAATCTTTCTTTTGGTAGCTTCCGTGTTCTTAAAGCAATAAAACAGAATATTTTGTGGACCTTGCAAAATCTGCCAAAATCCAGGAGGGAGGGTACTTCAGTGAAAACGACTGGGCGTGAATGAGTTAATTTGTACTGATGCTATTTAACGATTACCGCAATCTGTAATACAATACAAAGTTAAACAAAACTGTTACCTGTATCTTCAACTGTATCAGTTCAGTCTTACTTTCACCCTCAGGTGAGAAGTGGTGACAGTGAGACTGAGAAACGTCTGAGGAAAGACCTGAAGAGGACCAAGACTTTGCTGGCTGATGCTCAGATCATGTTAGACCACATAAAGAACAATGCACCCAGCAAGCGGGAAATTGCTCAACTAAAGAACCAGGTCATCTGCTGTACATTTCACTTTGTTTCATAAATTATGTATTAACTTTTTCTGTTCACTTCCATGTCTAGCTGGAGGAGTCCGAATTCACTTGTGCAGCTGCAGTTAAATCTCGTAAATCCATGGAAGTGGAGATTGAAGACCTGCATGTCCAAATGGAGGACATCTCCAAAACAAAGCAGGCGGTCAGTATTCGTCTCTTCTGCTCCCTCAGCTTTTTGAGTATGCTTTTTATTTTTTATGCGTGTGAGGGTCTCATCACCACAGTTGGCAGTTTATGATGGAATTATGGTATGCTGTTCATGACTGGGTGGAAAGAAGTAAAGCTGTCTCCCTGTCACTGCATTTAGGATGAATTGTTGGTCATGGTGATTTTATGGAGATTGTTAGTCAAGCTAAGGCTAAAGCAGGACTTCATGTTATGGCACTAAATTCAAATTAGGTTATTATTTAAGGGTTGTCCTGTTCATAAGACACATCCTATTACAGTTTGTGACAACATTTGGCTTTTAGGAGTTAGATTAACCTTTCTCTAGTGTTATCTGACATACTTGTGATCGGTGCACTGTCTGTGTGTTTGTGTTTGTTCTTGCACTCCAGCTGGAGGAACAGCTGAGTCGTCTGCAAAGGGAGAAGAATGACTTGCAGACAAGAATGGAGGAAGACCAGGAAGATTTGAATGAGCTAATGAAGAAGCACAAGGCTGCTGTGGCTCAGGTCTAACCCCCCCCCCCCCCCCTTCATTTTACGTCCAACACACGATAGATACACAGACTTATAACCAGATACAGTAGTAGATAGATACTTTTTATCCTGTGAGGAAAATTAGTATGTCACAGCAACAATATTCACAATTACACCAGAATAGGAGTAGCCCACAAAGTGATAACCAGCAAAGTGAAAATAACTTAACAACTACAGTGGAACCTCGTGTTCCGAATTTAATTTATTCTGTGATCCTGTTATCAAATTGCAAACAATTGCAACCTGAGGCAGTATTTTTCATTAAAATGAATTGAAATGCAGTTAATCCGTTTCAGCCCCAGAATCACAATATATTAACCATATATTGATTGTTGTCAGTTTATAATAATGAAATAAGAGTATGCCCCTTCGTCTTATTGGTTTCGTCCTGCCTAAACAACGGCTGATTGGTCCGATCAAAAAAAAGATCGGCTGCAAACGTATCAGCGGGAGCGGTACAAGATGTATTCTCCGGAGTTTGTGAACTCACAAATACCGCAAGAATTCATCTTGCTGGCAAGGATACTTCGTCTTGCGAATTTATCTATTCATCGACGCAAAATATGTTCCGGTCAGATTTGTTCAAGTAAAACAGAGTCATCAGTTAGAGTACAGTATACCCTTTCTCAAATCCAGCACCATGAGTTGCATGTTTCACATTGTAAACTGTTTTCTCCAGACTAGAACTATATCAGGTGGATTTCTTTACAATACATTAGCGACGGCATTATCGTGTTATTCTTAATTTAGGATTTATATATGATAAAAAAAAAAAAAAATCTAGTATATGGTTTTGTTTGCTCTTCCAAATCGTTCCGCTGTTTTTGTGGTTTCAGTCAGCCCAGAACTTGGCTCAGATCAGTGACCTTCAAGCACAGCTGGAGGAGACCCTCAAAGAGAAGCAGGAAGTGCATGAGACCGTAAGTAACTGCTTTAGCCACTATGTTGTCTTTCAGAAGGATTACCGGTCAATATGTACAGTCTGTGGAAGGGCGTAAAGCCAAAGATTTCTTCCTAAACAATATTAATAAATGAAATGATTAGTGAACAGAAACCAAACAAATTATATCAATAGACTGGTGTTGGTTTCTGATGTTACAGAATATATCCTGGACTCCAGTGATGCCTTGACTTGCAAGGTTTATTTGTTCTTTGACCATGCTCGTAACTCAAAGCACTTAACAGCAGTTACACTGTACATATATTTCGTGTAATGAAAAGAAATGCTATTAGTAATCCATTTCAAGCCCCCCCCCCAAAAAAACACACATATTTGTTATATGGTTTTGCTGAAGAAAAATATCACTGTATTGTAAATTGTATGAAAAATAGCAAGACATTGCTAAAATAATAATAATAAAAAAAATTATTAAAAAATGGTTTTATGAAGCGTAATTAAGCTAAAAGTCCGTTTTTATTTAGTAGAGTTTACTTTACAAAAACTTTCGCTTATTTTTTTTTTGCGCAATCTTTATTTGTATTTTATTTTTTAATGCTGTGTGAAAAATGTTTGTGAACCCAAGTAATATCTGTTTGGATTTATTTCCTTATTTTTTTCCCATTTATTTTCTTTTTATAAAACAATATGTTAGTGAACTGAGGATTCACTAAGAGGTTTTACCTTAATTGCTCAATTTTTCCTCCACTTGACTGGAGAGGTGCAGGGCCTTAAATACATTCGTAACTCAAGTTATTGCTTGCAAGTCAAGTTAAAAACTTGACAGCGCCAGCTGCTTGTTAGTTGGGGCACTCATAAGCTAAGGTAACGCAGTACAAGCATGTGAAGGTGCCAATTAATTGTTTATCACAACAAAATAGGCATTTACTGTATTACAACATACAGACAGTAAGTGTTTGATGTTTGTCATTTCCCGTACATTCTGTTGGCATTTCTCTGCTGTGCACAATGCAAAATGGGGAACCTGTGTTGACGATAATGTACTATATAACAAAGTCCATCCTAAAATATTAGAATATAATTAAAGCTTGTGGATCAGTCATTCAACCAAGCATGATTAGCTATACAAAATGTGTCTAAAGACCTTCTTGACGAATTAATTAATCTAAGTGTGCCTCCCCTAAGACATTTTAGAGAGAATGAAAAGAACCTAAGGTACAACAGCTTTAATCCCTTTTTTTTTCTTTTTCCCCTTCTTTTTTTACATTTGAGAGTTGTACTGTTAAAAGAGAAGAAGAAGAAAGAAAAAACTAACTTATGCTTTACATTGACATAGATGCAAGCGCTCCAGAGTCAACTCGACTTCCAGGAGCAGTCAATGGTGGAGAAATCACTCGTGAGCCGGCAGGAGGCCAAGATCCGTGAGCTTGAAACGAAGCTGGAGTTTGAGAAGACCCAGGTCAAACGCTTGGAGGTGAGAGCCAAAGACAGCAGTAGTGCTGGTCGTGCTGCTAAGACGTATGTAGGCGCCAGAGTGAAGAAGTTCCAGCTTATTGGAATGGGAAATGGTCAGTTGGGTGAGCCAAATATGCATGACCAGAGAAACAAATGGTCATGGACATACAGTATACTGTAAATATGACCACATGAACATAACATCTCTATAAGATTTTATTGAACACCTTTTTGATTATTATCCCTGTTTCACCTTTAGCTTGCATTATGGTCTTACTTTTATTTTGTGCCTGACACAAAAGTGTATAAGTAGAAAAATAATCGAATTTGGGATGGGGGGATCAAAATCTAATCAAACTGAACTCTTGTGAATCGAAATCGAATCGATTGAAGAAATTAGAATCGATACCCAGCCCTAAAAATTTAAGCCTTCTTTTGTGTACTGACAAAATTGCATTGATTCGATTGTGCAGGCTAGTTACTCATGTTGACTGTTCAAAGGGAAAACAAACGTGTGGATATTAAAAAAAATTAAAACCTTTTTTTAATCATACTAGTACATTAAAAAAAATATATATATATATATATCAGTCCCATTTTGCTTCCTCATCATCGAAAACAAAAGGGACTGAATGTTTCTGGTTGTCAAAATATGGAAACAGGCTTTAGTCCATTTATTTTCAGTCCATTTACAAAAATACACTACCCTATATGCATACTGAATGTCTGCACAAAATGTAGTGCACACAATACTTCTGTGTGAGTTTGAAGATATTTCTAACAATATTTTAGAGTCTAATCCTATATCCTTTTTTCAGAGCCTTGTAGCACGTCTCAAGGAAAATTTGGAAAAACTGACAGAGGAGCGAGATCAACGCAGCAGCAGTGAGATCCGGGAGAAAGAACAGAGTAAGCGATTGCAGAGACAGATTCGTGACATGAAAGAAGAGATGGGTGAACTTGCCAAAAAGGAAGGAGAGGCCAGCCGCAAAAAGCATGAGCTGGTTAGTATGCGATAGATGATAATGATATAACCGTCTAATCAGTAAGCAAGTGATGAGACTTATAGTAGTGTTCCACTATAAAGCCAAATAATGAACTACTTTTGAGAGATTCATTTTGTCCTTTATATCATGAATAGGAAATGGACATTGAGAGCTTAGAGGCTGCAAATCAGAGCTTGCAAGCAGACCTGAAACTAGCATTCAAAAGGATAGGTGACCTCCAGGCTGCCATTGAGGATGAAATGGAGAGTGATGACAATGAAGACCTTATCAACAGGTAATAAATGGCACTGATGCACATAGTAACACATGGTTGTTTGCAAACAAATAGAAAGGGGTTTGAGTGTAAACAGTTTTTGAATGTCAGAAATATTTCCAATCAATCAGTCATTTATGTTGACTTAGTCATGATATTGCTAAGACATCAAATAGTAAAAGGCCATACAGTAGTTTCGTATAAGGACTTTCTTGTTCTGAATAGCATCAGTCACTGTAATTTGTAATGAATGACCCAGCTTGTGTTTTGTCTGCTCTGACCCAGAATGCTGAGAGAGAATTTATTACAATAATATAGTTCTTATTTTATTATTACAGGATTATGCATTCAGTTCGAATCAGAAACAATTGTTTATTTTCACCTGATCCTAACTGTGAGAGGACTGTTAAGTGTGTATTAATGCTGTCACGCACAAATCTTTTTAGAATTGATTATTCTATCGACTATTACATGGATGACTCGGGTAATATAATGCCAAGACTTCTCTCCATTTCTAGAATGAGTAAGTTGAAATGAACAGCGGTCAAATTTCTTGTACTGAACGTTGTTTAATTCTTTATTTTTCCGGATTTTGCGTATTCAGTAGGTTTAAATGGTTTTATCAACCATGCTCCAACTACACAAGTTTTTTGCATAGCAATTATTTACTGTATGATCATTTTTTTCTTGTGAATGTGAATTATTTTATTATTGACTCAATGTGGTTAATATACATACCAAAGAAAATGCACTTCCTCTGTCATGTCTGCTGGCAGAGTGAAAACACTTTACTCTTCACTCTGAAAAGTTTTTCTTCACTCACTTTACAAGACACAGATAAGGTTGCATGCTGAGTTCATTCTATGTGTCCAGAAAAGGTAGTTTAGTTTATTGTTAAGAAAAAAAAAACACCATCAAGAACTTCACAATCATCAGATTGGATATTTTCCTTTGGATTTTTTTCTGTCTTTTTGTTGATGTCTTCTGTTTTGTTTTGTTTGTCCATCCAACATTTCCACCAGTTTACAAGACATGGTGACAAAGTATCAAAAAAGAAAGAACAGAACGTGAGGAACTTAAGTTTCTGATTTATTTATTTTTTACCACTGGGAATGATGCAGCATTCAAGAGTCTTTGAACACAGAGAATCTGTGCTTAAAGGATACCCTTTTAAAAGAAAACCTGAATTCAAAGCCAGTTTGTCTCTGAATAATTTTTAATCTTAATTAGGGATAGACCGGTTATCTGCACCGATATTGGGCATTTTGACGAATATCGGTATCGGCTTCTTCTTTTTTATTTGACAGCCGATATAAGGTAAATCCAAAACCATTTTAATCTCCGGGAGCTATTTATTAAAATTTTCAATTAACTTTATAAGGGATGCTACTGACCCTGGGTACCTTTTGAACCATTTGTTTTTGTTCAATATTAAAACATTTCAGGTATTTTTAAATCATAGGAAAAAAATATTTACTTAAAAAAAACTATAGAGAGCTATGGTATTTACTTGCTTACGTTTCCATTTAACTTTTTAGGACATATTTATAAGTTTGGGAGCTCCATTAATGTTTTGTTAGAAATTTAAAAGGATGTGAAATGTCTGAGATTTAAAAAAACAAAAGAAAAGAAAAAAAGAACTTTTTAATTTTGAGAAGTCAGAAAAATTGTTCAATAAACATGCTTTAAGACAATACAACAGAGTCAAGATTGGCATTTTTATTTAAAAAAATGTTGACACCAATATTTTTTTCTCCACCTTTTACTGCAAATGAATCTCAGCTTCAAATATCGGTTATTGGCCTCCTTGACTTCTAATAATCGGCATCAATATCAGTCCTAAAAAAAAAAAACATATCTGTCTATATACTGTCTTAATACTTGAGACGTTGTGGTGTTATTCAATTTTTGCTTTTGCTTCAAAGCAACTTTTCCACCTTGCAGTACAGTTCGGTTTTCCAGTGATACAGTACACAGTCAGTGGAAATGGAAACGAGACATTGAAGGGTGTAACTAACCCGCCACTTGCTCAAAGTCAGCTGGGATAGGCTCCAGCTCACCCTGAACAGACTAAGTGGTAGAAAATGGTTGTCTTTTTTTTTCTCTCTTCCCGCCAATTATTACTGATTAACAGATGACATGAACAGAACTCTAAATAAACCACAAAGCCAGGAAAGTTGCTTACAGCACTTTAAAGCCCGTAACCGTGCTGAAGTCACCAATAAGTGTTCTGTGAGTGCTGTGATGGAACTGATTCACTGTTCAAACCATGTTGTAACCAACGGAACTCAACTGTACTGTTTGGTGGAAGCAATAATGTCCACAGGTTTGGACATGATATCTTCACAGTAACCAATTAAATCAAAAGTAACAGCTTTATAGTACTGTAGAGGGAGATACATAAATAACCTAAATAGGGTTCCTTTGGTGCAAAAGACTTGGGGATAATGCATCATCAACAGTGCTCAGAGATTCCTCATTACCCTGGTGCTGATTGCATGCCCTTGCATCCTGAGATGCATGAATATCACTGACGATGTGTTCCTATACCCAGCATGAAGCACACTTCCCCCCTTGGGTTCTGTATATTGGCATAAAATAAGTCAATGTGTAACAGAAGTTTTTTTTGACATTGTTGTGGTTTAAGTGTCATGTTGGACAGTGATTTATTTTGAATGAACTGCAGCCTGTAGTGAGATTTGTTGTCCCATAAGTCCTTTTGAATATTTCATAGACTTAATAACTACTTTCTTTCAGGAGACAAAGAGGATGTGTTTCTCATCAATCTTTGACATGAGCTTGCTTAAAGGGAAAATCAACCTTGACAATAATATGTTGACTTATATGTGACCTCACTAGACTAAACATGACATTCTGATTAATATTACATTTGTGGAATATGAGTTAAGCAGCAAAATCCAGCTGTTTTTATCTTTCTCAGCGAGCGGCTATTTTGCCACTTGCTTTCGACAGAAGATGACATCACAGTTGCTCAGGCAACGACCAATCACAGCTCACCTGTTTTATCAGGTTGAGCTGTGATTGGTTGTTAACTGAGCCCTGAGCAACTGTGATGTCATTTTCATTCAACAGCGGCAAAATGACGAAAAGGCATTTCGATCCCTTGGCAGTGTTTGCCATTCTGGTGTTGTCGAACTTTCGTCATTAGAGGTGGATTTGTAAAATATTTACACTTATTTTATGGGTTCCATAAGGAAAGAGGAAACAAGCTGCACATTTGGATTTCACAGGATAAAAAAATCTCCCCTTTAAAATCCTGAAAGTGTTTGTGTCTGTCAACTGATGAGTTTAATTAAAGATGGAACATAACATTTTGGGGCTAAACTGTTTGTTTCTTCCACAAGATGTGAGTTGTTTTTTTGTTTAGTTTTTTCGTTTTTTAAACAGATTCTGATTCTGATTCAGATTCCACATACTTTATTATTGCTGATAGACTACTGGTTATTTGGGCAAAAATAGGCAGATCAAAACTAAATCATGGGGGCAATAAAATTGGTTTCATGGTCATGTTCAATAACTTTAAACCTAGATTGAGGAAGAGGTTTATTACGCTGCTATCTAGAACAGATTTTTATTTATTTATTTTGACAGCTTTAGAAGACTGAGTGTTGTGATGTCCACTGCCACATAACAAAGATTACAACAATATACCAATGTAAAAAGTGAGAAGCTGCTGTGAAGTGTTTGTGTGTGTTTAACCTCATATGCTTGTGTTTTAAAAGGGTATTTTTTTAGATGTGCAAGTCTTGTCTTTTATCCTGCAGAAATAACACAATGCTTGTGTTCCTGCAAGGGCTTTACTGATTTCTGCTACTTTTGACTCTCCTGCACATTTCTTTGAACTGATTCTCTATCTAACCCTCTTTGCAACTGTCTCTCCTTTGCCTCTCTGACTTGTTTTCTGTCTCTGACTCCCCACTAGTCAAGGGGATTCAGATACTGACTCTGAGGTGGAGGGTCGTGTGGATGGTGTGAAATCCTGGTTGTCCAAAAGTAAAGGATCTGCCAAGAATTTTTCAGATGATGGCAGCCTGAAGAGCTCCAGGTCAGTGAAAAAGCAAACATGCGACCGTACTGTCTGTGCGATAGCTTTTTTTTTTTTCTGCAGTCCATTCAGGCTGCATTAGACTTGAAATGCTCTTGAGCATCAGATCAATGCCTGCCTGTCAACTGACAGCTTGTTCTAAATTTGTCACCAAGCCATAGGACTTTGACTTCACTCTAAATAAGACACACTCAATTGAGCTTACCTGCTAGCACATTTACCATCAAAATAATCAGTTCTTCAGGTCAAAGATCAACAGACATAAGTTGTTTGAGACTTTCAGAGTGGGAAATCAACCCACACGTTCATAAACAGTCACAAGACCATGGCTTCACTGGGTTGGTGAAAATCTTTCTTAATCTAACTACATTTGAATTTACTTAGCACGCAAGCAAGCTACATTAAGCTTAATGCCCCGCCCGCGCGGAGCGCATATTTGGACTTTTGATTACGTCGACGTTGGTCGGATATATGCGACCTGGCCGTTGAGACTGCGGTCGCATTGCAAAAATTCGGATACGTGTCCGATCTAGGACCACATATGAAAGTGACCCAGATCGGATATGAAAAAATCTGAATTGAGCCGTTCAGACTGACAAAAAAGTCAGATACAGGACGCATTTGGGCAAAAAAATCCGATCTGGGTCGCATTTGCCTGCAGTGTGAATGTAGCCAAAGTGTGGCAGCAGCCTGACATAAAAGGAAAAATTGTCAAAAAGAAATAAAAATATTATCATTATTTTTTCATACACAATGGCATAAATGTACGCTTATTTTAATCTGTGGATTTGTCATCCACAAAATCAAAAAATAAAAATTGGTCTCACTGTTCTAAATGTAATACTTTTGAAGGTTCATGATTTGCTCATCAAAATGTCTAGTCAGACAATATTTATACTGTATAATGTTGTCACTTTGCTCTTTTTTCTGTCTCATTGTGTCCACAGCCCTGTATTTGATTTCCGTAAAAGTTGTCATTGTGACTGCACAAGTACTCCGCCCAACAGCAATGATATATAAATATGAGTTAGGGCTATTGGGGAAAAAAATTGTCATCACGATAATAGCACATAAAATATGCAGATCGCAAATCAGAGAACTAGGCTTGGGCCCATAACCGGTTTGATGATTTACTGTGGTTTTAAAGTAGCACTAAGGAACTTTTCAACCTTAATAAAATATTTTCATAACTTTTCTCATGAAACATCGACCTAAAACTAGTAGATTGGTACCTTTGCCATGGCCTGAGGGGGTCTGAATCATTTTTACTGGCACTAAGCAACTATGAGGAGAATGGTAGGAACACTGCCATATAAAAAAACTACAAATGTGCTGACTGCTCTATGGCAAGTCAAGGATCAACATTGGCCCGGCTTCCACTCGCTGGCGTGAGCTCAAAAATGATGCAATTACCTTGTCCTCATGGGAAATGAGGTCTTCCTTCAGGCATAACATTACCTCTTTTGTCTATATGGCGCCGCCATAATCAATGTAAACTGAAAGTTCCTTAGTGTTGCTTTAAAGAGTCAAGATTTCACCGGTAATGTGCTGCTATAGAGCTAAGTTAAAGAGCAGCCTCTATGAAGTTAATTGCCTTAGAGAGGAGGAGGACGGGCGGAGAAAAGAGACACATGCTGACCTTAGCACTTTAAAATAGCTAACCAGTGATGGGACACTGACTTGCTCAGAAAAATTTAAACAGAAGAAGAATATCAACATTTATTTTTTTATTTAAAAAAAACTTAACATGTTACCGAATATTCTATATTTTGTTTAAAAATGAAATACATTGTATTCAATGGGGGAAAAAATGCTATTTTTATTTCCCCAAATATATATTTTTTAAAGGACATTTAAGAGCTGTAATTTTAATACTGTGATACAGTGCAATATTTTTGGCCACAGTTATCTTACGGTCAGAATCTAAAATCGGCCCATGCCTAAAGAGAACAGTATAAATGCATTTAAAAATTAATTTTGCCCCATAGAAATGTATTATTTCATGCAATAATATCAAATATTCAAGATGCATACCATGTTTTTCCAATATTGTGTCTACAAACTCATTTTTGTCATTTTTCTCCCATTATCTTTGGCCCAACGAACTTACCACTGTAGTCTGTCAAGATTTGCTTTAAATTTAGATGCAAAAGAAGGCAAAGAGTGGTCAGATGATAAAGAATGGAAAGAGGCACATAAGGAGTGCAAAGATGTAGAGACAAGCCGACCATTATCCGTGATGAGCTCTCTCAGCTACAGAAAACGTTCCAACACGGATTCTAAAGGAAACCAGCTCTTTAGTGTCCTGAAGGAAAACGCTGACTTGGAGGATGATCGGTCTTTCCAAAAGTCTAAATCCAAAAGCACTGATCTTCAAGATGATACATACTCATCCGGCTCCAGGAAGAAATCATTGCCAGCGGATGACATGGTTGACAGAGAATCGGTTATCTCTCAGGCGTACTCAGATGCCAACAGCCGGGCCAGGAAAGGCATGGAAAGCCGTTGGAGTGAAATTGACAAAGAATCAACAGTTTCATTCATTCCACCAAGGCGGGCCTCGACTTGTCTTGGCTTGAGCCCAGAGGATGATACAAAGTCTACCCTAAGCTTGGGTTTCTCAAACCCTCTTGGACATCATCAAAGCGCCTCACGGTTAGACGAGCGTGGCGGGAGAGGGTCACTATATGGGAGTGACCCCAGCAGCCCATGCTTGAGCAGACGATCTGGCGGTCGCAGTCCTGGTAGTGTCAGTCAAGCTGATTCCCGGATGTCACTCGCACGTAGCTGCCATCTGAGTGAGTTTGATCTGCATTTGGATGACAGCAGGAGTGTGGCCTTCACCGAGAGGTCATCTTACAGCCATTCGTCCTCCGGACGCAGTATTTCCATGCCGCCCCCACAAGCTCGATCAGCCGCAAATAACGATCTCACCGATAACACGGATATCAAACCTGTCAGCCATCGGAACTTCCTCGACCCAGACCTGGAAAAAGCCATCAATGAAGTGTTGAGTTTCAAACCAATTCAATTCAAGCGGAGTTGCTTGGACTACTCTGAGGACGAGGAAGAAAAATCTAAAGCGGATGCGGACAATACATTGAGCATAGGAACTTGTCCCGGCAGTAATCTTCAACGGTCTGCATCAGCTGTGAGCTGCATAAGACCATCTCGCAGCTCCGGCAGCCGTAGTAGTCGCCGGAGCAAGAGCAGGAGCAAAGGCAGGAAGAAGAAGCGAAGCCATAGTTCCGAATCTGAAAGTTCAAGTGACAATCGTAGTCACAGGAGCAGCTCTTCCAAGAGGTCCAAAAAGTCCAAGAAAAAGTCCAGAAAGAGGGAAGAATCACCTTCATCATCAGATTCTGACTCTGACTCGAGGTCAAGCTCGAGTGCCTCCACCATCTCCTACCGCAGCTCTAGCAGTGTGAAGCGAGCCCCATCTCAGAAGGTTGTCGACGCAGAAGAGGAAGCAGAGGATCGGCCTCAAAGTGAGTGCCAACAACCCCTCACCAAAAAGAAGGACAAGAAGAGGAAGAAGAAGGTGGACAGCCTGATGATGAAGTACTTGTATCGGCCCGACAGCGAATGAAGCAGGCAGTAGGTGCTTGCCTGCTATCAACATATCTATAAAAAAAAAAAAAAAAAAAAGATTTACAGCATGGTCTAATCAAACGTGCACTGCATTTTGCACTTTTTGACGGGGAGTCACATAGCATGTTTGCACGGTTTGTCTTTCAAATCTACCACTCAGTTGCTAATGTGGTACAATGAAGTATTTGTCTGGGTATGCATTCTTACCCATTTGGCTCAGCATTTAACTCATTCAAACCCAAAAATGTATAAAAACGTTGCAAGTATCCTTCCCTCACAAAAAACATCTTTACATGTTTGTTTGTTTTTTTCAAGAGCATACAGAAGGTTTTGATGCAGCTTCTGACAAGAATAGGAGGTTTAAAGCAATGGCATTTATTACCCAAAATGGCCAGCAGGTGGCAACAGAGTATAAGAGATCAGCCAGCGCTATGTTGCAACAAGCTCTTTTTGACAGTTTTCACAAGGAATGTGAATAATGATGAAACTTAGCTAATTGCTGCAAAATGGAAACAGATACAAATTTACTTTTTTTCTGATGAAAGAAGTGACTATAATCTTGATATTAATGTTTCTATAGCCATAGAACACAATAATCTGTGGGCCTTGCAAAATCAGTCAAAATTTAGTAAAACAGCCGGAGCAAAGGGGGTTGCTTCAGTGAAAATGGCTAGGCGTGAATGAGTTAAATTACTTCCATTTGGTACATCTCATTAGAAAAGGGAAAATAAAACGGGGAACTCTCCCACAATGACACTTGGAGGCACCTAATTATACCACCTAAGAATGCACAACTGACAACAACTAACTCCCAGTTTGTAGTATACAGTGGGACCTCAGAGTTTGAACATAATTTGTTCCTGCGAAGTGTTCAAAGTCCAAATTGTTCAACTTCCGAAACAGGTTTCCCTTAGGAATGTTTTTGTTTTGGAGCTTGGGAACAGGTTAATTGCATTTACATTATTTCCTATTTTAATTTCTATTTGTGTTTTTTACATTAATATCCTGTACAGTATTTAAACGATAAAGAATACCTTACCTTTTTTGTTGTGGTATGATGGCATCAGTGGATGGTTAATGCTAGCTTTAGTTCAGTGCTGAGTTTGTGTTTTACATTGGGCGTATTGTTAGACTACTAAGCGGTCCTTGCGTGCGTTGTTTAACGTCAGGCACGTTTGAACAGCTAAGGGGGGGTCCTTGTGCCAGTATTTACAGAAGTAGTCGTGGTAGTTTCAACTGCGCGATAATCTCTTTCCTAATTCCACTGTGGTTCGTAGCACTGTATGTTTTTCTTTGCTTCCACTGGCACTGTTGTCTTTCTTTGGGCCCATGGCGAAGAAAATTGTTGTGGAAAAATCAAAATGCACTCGCAAGTATACGGGAGTATTCTTGATCTGACTGGAAATGAGCAGTGCATCGTCTCAACTACCGCAGCGTGAGCATTCGGCATTGCTCGGCTTCACTCGGCTACCTGTTTACAAAGTATGTTCGGTTTAGCTTGCTTTGCTTGGGTGTTCAAACTCCGAAAATGAGTTTAAACTCCGAGGCATTTTTGACTCAGATTTTTTGGTTGAAGTCCGAATTGTACGAGTTCTGAGACGTTTAAACACAGAGGTTCTACTGCTGTTTTAGAGTTTAAAAAACAGTCAGTTATACTTGGTCTGTATAATAGTTACAGTGAGGAAAATAAGTATTTCACCCCCTGGTGATTTTGTGAGTTTGACCCTTTACAAAGAAAGGAACGGTGTATAATTTTCATGGTAGGTTCATCTTAACAGTGAGAGACAGAATATTAAAAAAAATCCCAGGAAATCACAATATATTAATTTTAAACATTTATTTGTCTTTTATTGAGGAAAATAAGTATTTCACCCCCTAGCAAAACATGACTCAGTACTTGGTGGAGAAACCCTTGTTGGCAAGCACAGCGGTCAGACGTTTCTTGTAGTTGGTCACCAAGTTTGCGCAGATGTGCTTCTTCTTGAGCCACTCCTTTGTTGCCTTTGCTGTATGTTTTGGGTCATTGTCATGCTGAAACACCCATCCACGACCCATTTTCAATATCCTGGCTGAGGGAAGGAGGTTCTCACCCAAGATTTCCCGGTACATGGCCCCATTCATCCTCCCCTCGATCCGGTGAAGTCGTCCTGTACCCTTAGCAGAGAAACAGCCCCAAAACATAATGTTTCCACCACCATGCTTGACGGTGGGGATGGTGTTATTGGGGTCAAAGTCAGCTTTTTTCGCCCTCCAAACACGGCGAGTCGAGTTGATGCCAAAGAGCTCGATTTTAGTCTCATCTGACCACAGCATTTTCTCCCAAGCCTCCTCTGAATCATCCAGGTGCTCATTGGCAAACTTCAGACGGGCCTGTACATGTGCCTTCTTGAGCAGGGGGACCTTGCGGGCACTACAGGATTTCAATCCATTACGGCGTAGTGTGTTACCAATGGTCATCTTGGTGACTGTGGTCCCAGCTGCCTTGATATCATCAACAAGCTCCTGCCGTGTAGTTCTGGGTTGTTTCCTCACCTTTCTCATGATCCGGTTCACTCCACGAGGTGAGATCTTGCGTGGAGCACCAGACCGAGGGAGATTGATGGTCAATTGGTGTGTCTTCCATTTTCTAACTATCGCACCAACAGTTGACTCCTTTTCACCCAGCTGCTTGCTAATGGTCTTGTAGCCCATTCCAGCCTTGTGCAGGTCTACAATCTTGTCCCTGACGTCCTTAGACAGCTCTTTGGTCTTGCCCATTGTGGAGAGGTTGGAATCTGATGCATTGATTGATTCTGTGAACAGGTGTGTTTTTATACAGGTAACGGGAACTTAATTAGGAATACCAATTAAGTAAGAGGACTAATGTGTGTGCCTCCTGGTCACATGACCGGTCTGTGGGAGCCAGAATTCTTGCTGGTTGGTAGGGGGTGAAATACTTATTTTCCTCAATAAAAGACAAATAAATGTTTAAAATTAATATAATGTGATTTCCTGGGATTTTTTTAAATATTCTGTCACTCACTGTTAAGATGAACCTACCATGAAAATTATAGACCGTTCCTTTCTTTGTAAAGGGTCAAACTCACAAAATCACCAGGGGGTGAAATACTTATTTTCCTCACTGTATATCATAACCATTATTACAAGTTATGGTGTTTCCAGGTTTAATACTACTAGGTAGTGTTGCACGGGATACCGGTACCAGTACCGTACCTTGATGTTTTGGCATCAAAAAGGCCTTGGTATCAATTTTTTTTTAGCACCGGTACTTAAAAAAATAAATACGAGACAGCCCGCCAACTTTTAAAGGCGGGTACACATGCACGTATGGCCACCTGTCTACCGATATGCGGAAAACGCCTCAAGCGGCACGCCTCTTTCAGCTTGTGTGTGAGAGGCCTCAGGAAGATGGCTTCACGCACTGAACACTGAAGCGCTTGCTGGGCATGCACTCCTCGTTGAGAAGCACAACGCGCTAATTAAGTGTAGCGCTCGCTGGCCGTCCACTTCTCGTTGAGAAGTATGACTTGCAAAGTGTCATTGTCATATGGAATTTTTTCTTACATGGCTGACAGCCACGGCAAGCCAACCAATATGACGTTTTGTAACGAGCAATTTTTTTTCCGCGATGAAAGCAGAAGAAAACGCAACAATCACTCCTGGCCCTGCAGTGGGCTCAAGGTGCGTTCAATAAACAGGCACACCGTAGGAAATCACAGATATGCATAGAAAAAGCCCAGATGACTGACAGAGCGACAGGTTGTGATGCATTTTTGACACGTCCCTTAAAAAATACATCTAGTGTGAATTATTTTGTTCCCAGTTTGTAGTATTTGATTACGCATTCGACTAATTGGGAGCGAAATGGAGAGAAGCAGAGACATGCATGCACACTCTAGCAACGTTACATTGACTCATGGGAGTGCCACTGTATTACCAATATTTAAAACGGATGACATCAAATGCAGTCAAATACAGTACTTCAAGAATATGGCATGCAATGTGAAAGCACATACAGTATATACATAAATATATACAGTATTTACATAAATTAACATGTATGCATCCTAATATTTTGAATTACCGGTAATTAAAAATAAAAGTAATTTTGCGGCTTTTGCTGATGTTTTAGATTTTGCTCGCGGTACCGTTTCAAGGTATTTTATACAGGTAAAGTACCGAAGTCAAAATTTGGGTATCGTGACACTACAACTAGGGGTGTCACGCGATTAAAATTCGCATGACCTCAATAGTTAACTCACGTTTAATCACATATTTTATCTATGTGTACAATAAAATGCACAATAACGTTTTTTTCCTAGGTTTTCATACTCTTAACAGAAAAGTGGTAAAAAATGTTTGACTAATAGAAATATGACTGCATCTTTAAGTCATTGAAACAGTCATTTCATAATTATTCATAAAATTGAGTTAATTACAATGATGTGCTGAACTGTATTGTAAAAAACGAGTGTTGTATTGATTTGTGTTGGTAATTTTTCCGCCACTAGATGGCATAATTGCATTTGTAATACATTGGTAACAGCTCAGTTTTCTTTTCATATTAAGAGCTATCTAATCATTAACATGAAGTAACTTGTGAAATTCTGCACATTTTTAAAATTGTAAGATACAACTTGACCTCAGTCTCCACAAATGTAAATTTATTCCTGCTAAATTTTGACGTGGACGTGTCTGCTGCATTGCGACTGGAATTCCCCCGGTACAGGCTTTCCAAGTAACGGGCCGTCATTCATCGCGCCTTGTTAATAATATGTGACGTTCAAGGAACTTTAAATGAACTCAAAATTAACACACTAATTTTGACACCTGTAAATACTACATTGCATGCGTTTTTGTTGTCTTTGAAGTGTTATTTGAAATCTGCCTGACCTTTACAATACAATGGGGGATTCAGTTTCTCCAGTGTGGCTGTAAGTATTCAATCGATAGCCCCATTTTCGCACTGCCTCACAGACAAATTGGCTCATCAGAGGTGTAATTTCAATTTATTGGCCTCTATTTGTCAGACTGCGTTTTGCAGCCATCAAGTCTTCACACATTTTAATGCATGGTGATGTCAAATGAAGCATCTGGAATAATGATGGTTGCTTTCAGATAGGAATGTGGGAATCTGGTCCCGGTTTCCTGCTTTACTTTTATGCCTCTAATACCATCTCGGAAGCCAAAATTTGCTGCTTGACTTCAATCCTGCATCGGGATTTTACATAAATGACAGTGAGCCGGTAAAAAAAGAAGCTGTGAAAATTCTGTCCTTGACGGCCAGTGTGTAAGGGGCTTGTTTCATCACATTTAAAGGGGTGCGGGGGGATATATGTTTATCCGAAAGGGCTGAGGCATGGAGTGAATAATCTCATTCATCTATAGTATTTCATTCTCATGACATTGAATCGATCGCAAGTGGACTGTTCTGCTGCCTTCACATGTTCTTGCAACTGCACCTGTCTGTTTGGATGAGAGGCCAAAACAGTCCACTTGTGATCCAGACAATGCCCTGAAAATCCTCATGGATACACTATGATTTGGGGAACAAAGAATTCTCATACTAATTGCCTTTAAAATGGACATTATATATTGCTTGTCATTTTGCTTTCATGAATATTAAGATTGTATAATCCTCCTTTCTCCAGCCCCATCGCCAGAAGACGCTACAGCTTCAGATCTGATGAGGAGGAAGACGAAAAAGAAGACGCTGCCCAGGGATCTATGTGCACTTCTCGATACCGATATAGCAGTCAAGTCAAGGATGGTGGTGGTGACGAACTTTTTGAGCCGGGATCTTAGTTTGTGCTGTGTTAAGCACCACTTTATCAAATACAGCTTTAGCCACTTGCATGCAAAGTTGACCTCGTTCAAGGAAAACATATGAATACACATTGGTTCCATCACAACTTTGTGGTGTATCCTCTCAGGATTTGCTTAGTTTCTAAACTTGATGCTGACAGTGGCCTTGTTCTCACCAGACTGGTTGCTTGGCATTGCTGTTCAACTCCCACCTTGGATGTAACTGAGCCAAAGAGTTTAGGATTGCCATGAGAGTTGATTGTTTCTTCATCTCTTTGTCTCGTTTGTATTCTCTTTGCATTATATAGTGGTTGTATGTTTTGCCAAAAAGCTTTTGTTTCATTTAGACACTTCTATTGTTGCCAATTGATACTGAATCATGGAAAGCCTTTTTCTTCTTGAGTCTTTTCTGGGACAAGTGCCATTTGATACAAATGGGCTCTTTCTCCACCTGGCACATATGCAGCTGTGCGTTCTCATTGGCCGTTCATCTGCACACGCTCTCATCTTCCCGCTTTGTACGCCTTTTGCTGGATAAGGATCCACTGAAAGGAATTACATCATCAACTCTTAAGGGAAGCCAGTAGGCTACTAAATCCATTCTTATCTTTTTTTTCCCCCAATAAGTAGGCAGGCAATAAAATGTCCAGGCTTTTAAACTCACAGGATTACTTCAAGTACTAAATCGGAATTTCTTGTGTGTGGAAAACCTAAGCTAACTTTATCACTTACTTCATTTTATTTTCAATTTGATGTGCTTTTCTTATTAAAGGGGCATTTAGTTGACATTCGGCACTATTTCTGTTGGCTTCTTATCCTCACTGAATATTATATTATTAAATACAAATTGGATCTTATTCAACATAAACTGTTCAAATTGCCATCTCCCATGATGAAAGACCAAAGCCAGACCAAATGTATGGAGGACCAAATCTGGAAAATAAATAAATTACTAAATAAATGAATCAAAGTGAAAATAAAAAAGGATATAAAAATGTAATTCAAAAATTAAATACAAAATATAAATATAAATGCAAATAAAAACAATAAAATTATATATATCCCTAAATAAATAAAAGAAAAATAAATACAAACATAAAAAACAAGATTCAAAAAATAAATGTCAATACATTATACAAGTACATAAATAGAAATAAATATCAATCAATAAATAAAAACGCTCTGCTCTCACATTTATTTATTTCATGCTGCAAATGCTCTGTCAGGTCGAAATGTTATTCAAATGAGGGGGCAGTCCTAAGCGTGTCGTGGGATGGGCTCCACTGTTGCGAACAAGGAAGTCTGGCCGCCATCGCCGGCTTGCATGGAAAGCTCCAACAATAGACGACTATCTTGTCCACTGTCACCACAACTTGCAACTTGACTTGCTGGACAACAAGTTGTGACAGTGGACAAGATAGTCGTCTATTGCTGGAGCTCTCCATGCAAGCCGGCCAGACTTCCTTCATCTAGGCAGTTTGCAACAGCAGAGCCCAACCCACAACATGCTTAGGACCGCCCCCTCATTTGAATAACATTTCGACCTGGCAGAGCGTCTGCAGCACGAAATAAATAAATGTGACAGCAGAGCATTTTTATTTATTATTTAATATATAATTCTATTTATATATTTATTTCGACATTTCTTTTTATTTTTTTGAATCTTGTTTTTTTATGTATTTATTTTTACTTGTATTTATTTAGGGATATATATATATATTAGTTTTTATTTCCATTCATGTATTTTTTATATCCGTTAGTTTCACTTTTATTCATTTATTTATTTAGTCATTTATTTTTAATTTTGGTCCTCCATACAATGAGGATAAGATATAGAAATATGTCAATATGTCTTAATGTTTCAAAGAATTTTGACTTAGACATTTTTGGAAACAGTATGACCTATCCACAGTAGCCATTTTGACATTTTCTTCTTTGATTAAATGGCAAAGATGTTAAAGAGCCAGCATGTACTTGTACTTTTATATTTTCTTATGACTCTTGTGCCTGTCTTATGACACATCTGCTAATCATTTTTTGCAATACCGCAAGCATAAAGTATGCATGTCCTAAAATAGGTCGCACCTTCACCTGCAAAAGATAGTGAGCCGTGTCTGTGATCTACACGTACTCATTCAAGCATGCACACCCATATAGAAATAATTGCAAATGGAGTCTTAAGTGCTTTCATTGTGATGCTGATGACCGTGAAAGTTGCCAAATGAGCCATCAAGATCAATGTCAGTTAATGTCTCACCCAAATACACTTTAACATGCTGCACCAATCACAACAATTTCAGAACCACACTTTGAAATATTTGATGCAGCAACTAATTATGATTATTGTCACTAATTGTGGGGATTTCACTTGTTTAAATAAAAACTGGTGAATTTAGTGTTAAAGTTACAACTTTGGTGTTTTTGATATATTGTCCGTCTTCTAGATTAATAAGGGTCATATCAAATTCAATCATGGTCAACGATGATTTTAATTCTTTCTTTGGTCAGCACTGTCGTATGTTTTGTTCTGTAGAAAAAGTTTGAGGATCATACAATAAAAATGGCGCTAAAATTGATTTAAAAATATTTAATTACGCCAATTCTAATGAATTAAGTGCAATGTTGTCATGGGATTTGTTGACAATAGGAAACAATGCCTTAGTAATGTTATTGTTATGGCTTCAGTATGTAAATTCACTTTCATACTCTGTCAAGTGTGTTTGAGGCCTATCTGTCAAGTTGCTTCCAATTTTTTTGCTCGTCGTTTATCCGTGCTAAACAGCAAGCAACACCGAAAGCATAATTATGTTGCATTCATGTGTATAATTCCCTTGTTGGTGATTTAGCTGCAGTGTGTACAGCAGCAGTCCGCAACAACTTCACATGACATTTGAGGCTTAAAAAGAAAAGAAAAGCCAAGCATCTTGAGAAAAGAAAATTGAGGACGGTTGCGGTTGCAACTTTTATAAGGTGATGTCCTTGTTTTTATTCTCTATGCAGACAACACACGCATCCACGTTATTGAGCCAGATACATGATAGTATCTGGCTGCATCACGAAAGAGCGAACCTAACTTTACTGAATGCACACACTATTTATGTATACAGTACATGTGTATGATTTATGCTAGCTTTGAAAATAGTTCGTTTATTTTCATTATTGAACATGTTGACCTTGTTATAAAATTTGCCTTACAATTAAATATATTGTAAATAAAGTGTGGTGATTGTTTTACAATGCCTTCAGACTAATTTGTCATTGTGTTATTTTATTGCTTCTTCTTGACATTTCCGTTTGCCCATTAATATGGTCCTCAGTCTTTCTTTTGTTCTTTCAATTGTATCCAGACAAAAGCAAAAGTGCAAACCTACCTTAATGTTGCCTAATCCCACCTGTATTTAAAGAAATAATCAAAATTGACCCTGAGGTTATAAGGGAAACAAACGCCACTTTTTTTTTCTCTGTGTTACTGCATTTGGCAATCAACCAGTCCATGGTGTACACCGCCTATTGCCGCTTGTCGCCAGGGATAGACTCCAGCACACCCGCTGGTGAAGATAAACAATGGCAGAAGATGGATGGATCGATTTCATCCAGTCATCCAAATATTCACGTAAAAACATTTTTGTTTTGTTTTTTATTTACCTGGGTTGATGGTATGATCCAAAACATTTATATTTGTTACACAAAACCAAAAATCATAGCGGGGGAGACTTATGTGTGGGACTATGGGGTAGATGCCACGGACTTCCGGGTTTTACACATTACACGTTCCAACACTAAGCCCCCCCCAACCGCGCACTCCCGCTCATCAGCGGCAGGGCGTCTCGGCTATCTGAAATGCTTCGGACACTGAGACACACTCTAGATATTCGCAGCCTCACACCCGTCGACAGGAACGCGCAACCGAGGAGTACAAAGGCGGAAGCGGTCGCTATTTTTTAACAAGCAAAAAAATAAATAAGTGGATAGTAGGGGAGACCAGGTCAAGTAAGTTGTCACATTGCAATTTTCTTCTCCACCAGAGGGCGCAGCAAAACAGTGGAATACTAGGTTTCTTCGTATAAGTGGTCAGTGGTTGTGTACTTACTGTCTGAGAAGAGAATAAATAGCACATTGTGAGCTGAGATGAGTGCCAGTTATTTGTTTTGCACAACCCAAAGTAAAAAAATAATAATTTCATTCAGTGCAGCTCAAAAGTTTGTGAACCTCGAGCGATTTGGACTTTCCAATTGTTTCAACCTGATTTTGTTTTTCAATCTGAATCATTACATTTTAAAAGAAATAAGCTGTAGGTTTAGCATTTCAGTGCATTGTTCTTTCTTTATTTTCTTTTATTTTCTTTTCTTTTTATCAATTGTGGAGTCAAAACTTGATTCAAAATTTTGGGGGGTCAATTCATGTAGGTGCAAAAGTAGGTGAACTCTGAGCTGCATTCCTTAAAACAAGCACCTCCACCAGAAGGCGCAGCAAAACAGTGGAATACTAGGTTTCTTCGTATAAGTGGTCAGTGGTTGTGTACTTACTGTCTGAGAAGAGAATAAATAGCACATTGTGAGCTGAGATGAGTGCCAGTTATTTGTTTTGCACAACCCAAAGTAAAAAAATAATAATTTCATTCAGTGCAGCTCAAAAGTTTGTGAACCTCTTGAGCGATTTGGACTTTCCAATTGTTTCAACCTGATTTTGTTTTTCAATCTGAATCATTACATTTTAAAATAAATAAGCTGTAGGTTTAGCATTTCAGTGCATTGTTCTTTCTTTATTTTATTTTATTTTCTTTTCTTTTTATCAATTGTGGAGTCAAAACTTGATTCAAAATTTTGGGGGGTCAATTCATGTAGGTGCAAAAATAGTTGAACTCTGAGCTGCATTCCTTAAAACAAGCAGTCACGTAGGATCAGGTAGGACAAATTGGTAACTAAACTAACCGCTGAAATGGACCAATGAAATGAGAGAGGTTTAGAAAGAAATTGTGCATCACTGACTGAAACAGAGACAAAACCACATCACGTTAGTCTTACCCAGGTCAGTCATGCTGAGAGAAAGAGAAATTTCAGGGGACCTCAGGAAGTGGGTAGTGACAGCACATGTCTGGGAAAAGGTATAAAGTTATCTAAAAAAAAATAAAGCGCTTCATCATTCCACTGTGAAGCAGATCATCTGCAAATAGAGAACACTAAAAAATTACTACAATCCTGCCTAGAAGTGGAAGACCTTCTAATATATCAGCAAGAACCACAAGAAAAATGATAATTGAGGTAAAAAGTCAACCCGAACATCACATCAAGGGATTTGCAGACCTCTTTTGCTGCATCTGGGACACGTGCATGCTTCAACAAGCATGAAGAAGAAAAGTCAATCGACAAGGCTTTCATGGAAGGCTTGCTAGGTAGAAGCCTCTGCTCACAAAAAAGATCAAAGCTGCCCATCTCAACTTTCCCACCGAGTATATGGACAAACCTGAGGCTTTTTGGAAGTCCCTTCTGTGGACAGATGAGTCCAAAATTGAACTGTTTGGTCACAACTAAAACAGTCATGTTTGGTGAAAAGCATACCAGCAAAAGAACCTTCTCCCTACAGTGAAGCATGGATGGTGAGAATGTTAAGTTCTGGGCTGGCTTTTCATCCTCAGGACCTGGAAAACTCCACATATTCCAGGGAATCATGAATTCAAAGGAATATTGTGAAATCCTAATCATAACCTGCAACCGTCCTTTGTAATGTTACACAGCTTGGTAGACAATGGATCAGGCAACATGACAATAATCCAAAGCATTCCAGCAATACAACCAAGGAATGTCTGAAGAACAAGATTCATGTTCTGTAAGTGCCTAGTTAAAATCCTGACTTAAATTCCTTCAAAATACTGGCGGGATCTGAAGCGGGCAGTTAATGCTAGACGCACATCCAATCTCGATTGGCTGCATTTTGCAAGGAAAAGGTTCCAAAAATCCCCCAAAGTAGATGTGAAAGACTGATAAGTCACTAAAGAAAGTGTTTGGATGAAGTTCTCATTGCAAAAGGGAGGTGCAATGTCCAATTAAGTGAGAGGTTCACATACTTTTGCACCCACAAAATCTGAGTTTTTCTTAAATCAGCAACTTTTGTTCAAGAATGAATGACAATGTTATCATTCTTTTTGTTCAAGTCCATTATTTTCAATGTCAGTATTGTAGATTGGGGTATGGCTAAACATTTAATAAGGTTATTTTAATATTTTATATAAAAAATCTGACCATGCCTGCATGGTTCACAAACTTTTGAGCAGCACTGTATATTTTATAAACGGTGTCATACACATACAAATCCTAGCAGCAAATTTTGTGGACTCATTTGAGGAGAGATTCAGGCATCTTGTCATGCCACACTCACTGCTCTGTTTTAAGTTAATTTGAAACTAGAGCAAGTATTAGCCAACATGGTAGTTTGGGGCAACTTGTCTCAGTCATTTTGGGGTTTGTTGTCTCATATGCAAAGAATGGGCCAATGAAAAATGCACCTCTGGCAACTCGGTTTACATATGCCAGAATTGTTCTTCAGATTATAGAGTTTGAAGAGTGAGGAAATTAATTTGCCATGTTCTGTTTCATTGTTTAAAAAAAAGATTTTCCAGTTGATGAAACTACAGTATGCTCACGTTATGTTTCGTGATGAACCATTTATCTATGAACTGAAATGCTTCATTTTTTGAAATTCAATTTAATGTCAAATTTCCAGTTTAAGGGAAGCAAAAGGCTGAGAGCTATGCCCTACATGCAAGCAGTTCCCAAGGACTTTAATCTATTTATGTTAAAGTTTGTTCAATGACTATGGAAAATTTCAAGATCAATGATGAATGAATTTCTTACCCCATATAGTGTGACAACTTTTAGTGGGGCAACATATCACATGTTCACTCCCTCTATTTGATGGCTTATAAGTCTGCACTGACACAAAATATGAAAATGACATGAATACAAAAAAATATACCTAAGATTTTGGTCTTTCTGTGCCCTGCGATTGGCTGGCAACCAGTTCAGAGTGTACCCCGCCTACTGCCCGAAGCCAGCTGGGATAGGCTCCAGCGCCCCCCACGACCCTTGTGAGGAAAAGCGGTTAAGAAAATGGATGGATTTTGGTCTTTCATCTCATATACATTTTGTTTATATATGATGTATTGATTCCAAGAAATATATAAAAGTGTAAAATGTGATAGAACTAGCCCCGGTCTCCCGTATGTGCTGCTTTGAAGACCCCCTTTTTCTTTTATTGCTCAGTTCCTTAGACCCTAGTATTAGATTTGGCAGAGGCATCTTTTGTTGAATTACAGTTATAATTCTTTAATGAATAATATAAAGTTTCCTCCTGTAAACATCATTAAGCATATCATTTGTACATGTATTTAAGGCAAGTTAGAAAATGTCTGAAGTCCTCTTATTTATGTTTAACAAATTAAAACATCATAAATCATGCTGTTTCTACTAAGTACTGTCTCAAATGTTCTCCAATTTTGATACTGTAAATGTATAGGATCATATGCCAAGAAACGTTTCTTGGGAGGAGCAATATGGCGGACTCGCGGCTTCAAAAGTAGTGGCCTATCCACTATACCGTTAGCCTTCCAAATGTGGCTGCTGTTTCCCGCTTTGTCCCCAAGCTGCTCAGCTCACGTCGAACCATTGTGTCAAGCAAATGGCTGACAGCTCCTCTGAAAAGTCTCATTCTACTAGGACAAGCAACCTTTTTTTCTAAACGTGTCAACTGACTTGAAGCAGGATAATATCCACTCATTTATTTCCACACTGCTTGCAAGGTCACTGGTGCTAGCTGACTGAGTGAGAGGTGGAGTGCACCCGCAACTGGTTGCCAGCCATTGTCATTTGTGACAAATGAGATGCAGTGATTAAAATTTTGCAGACAGTATTGAATTTTTTTTTTAAATTAATGTAAGAAGTACTTTTCTTTTTACTTTTGAGAAGGTAGTTACAACTTACAAGTGGAGTATTTTATTAGGCAGGTGCATAAATCAGTATTTAAAAAAAAATTATAGTTACTAATTTGGCCTGTAACATGTCAGAACATTACAGATGCAAAAAATGTTGCTTGCTGCTGCATTTACAAAATCAAAGCAGATTTTTGCAAATGTGCAAATTACAAGATTTTGATCATTTTAAATTAAACAAGATATTCAAACCATTAATGGAGTAACAAAATAATTATAATAATTAATTGACTATTGACTAATTGTTTAACAATCAAATAATCGTTGCACCGCTACACTGAATCGAATAAAAATCCTACTGAATCGAACATAGAATTGTAATCCTACTGAATCGAACCAAACCAAATCGTTTAATTTAAAAATCGAACCATCCTTGTATCGGATCTCACCCCATGTATCGATATGCGTGTTGTCTTGATTGGAGAAACTTACACCCCTAGTAAACATCCATTTGTACCTGTGAAAAGTGTATTAATTAAAAAATATTTGTTATACCAAGCAGGGCTTGACCAGAGTTGTAAAAGTGGGTCCCCTTCCCCGAGGCTCAGCACCCATGAGAGGGGCCAAAGGGGCCGGGTGACCTGGGTAGTGGCCGAAGGTGGGTGGGCCACTAGACTTCGTCTGCAGAATCGGGCCGCAGGGAACGTGACCAAGGAGGTCAGGAAGTTCCAGCGAGGACTACACCAGACCTTCTGAGAGGGGTTCCATAGGTCTCACAGATCCAAACAAGTTTTAAGGGTCTGACGGGAACATCTAGGGGAGTCGGTTGATGTGGGTTTGCTGGCTTAACCAAGCTATGATCTCCAACTCCCATGGGAGTGGTTCCTAGCCAGGTGTGAAGTAGCTCGAATGAGAATTAGCACCTCCAAAACAAAACAAACAAAACAAAATCTGAGACCTTGGCCCTCAAGTGGAATTAGGTACACTGCCATCGTCGGGTCAGGTTTCAGATGCTGCCCTAAGTGGAGGCGTTCAAAAATCTAGAGGATTGAGTGAGAGAAGAATGAAATTACAATTATTTAGGCCGAAGCCCTTGTTTTATGCTTTTCTTCTTCAATTTGAGATTATCCAATGAAAAGTGCATTATAAATAATGATAACATAACCATCATCATTATCAATATAGCAACTGAAACTTTAAATCTTAAGATATTGATGATCTGTTGACAGCACAATTCTATAAAGATGATTTGATGCTCGTCTGGAAGCGGCTGATTCGGAAAGGTGAAAGGTCGTAGGAGGGCGCTTCTTCCAGGCTAAGCTCACACAGCAGCTTCCCAATGACGGGCCCAAACTTGAAGCCATGACCTGCAGAAGAAAATTCAGCAGAATGAGCTAAATCTATCAGTACATACCACCTACACCATTTGCTACACCTTAGCAGTCAAATGTGATGCCACAGCAAGAGCTCAAATTCAACACAACATTGCATTACAGTATAATATTTTAGTGAATTTATTTAAACAAAAGAAGGGAAAGCCTTCTATTTGGATGGTTTGGGATTGTCCAAAAGATGTGCAGTACAGTGCAAAAACTATGGTTACATTTTTGCCCTTTGTAAATGGTTGTATTTTATACAATGAATACATCGGATGATTTTTTTTTTGTATTTCATTCATTCAGAGAACAGATTTGATACATTTTCAGTTACAGAATATTTTTACCTATTCATTTTTTTATTCTCTTGGAGGTATACCCTATTTGATATGACTGTGTTGATTGTGCTAACAATAATAAGTATTTATCTAACCAACACAACAGTGTGTGCATGTGGCTAGACCCACTTCTTCTGTTCTGGATGTTATACCCCTATGCGCCGTCCTGGGGCCCATTTGAATTTTGTGCATCAGGGACATGAGTGTATAGAAGGCAAGCCCAAAGGGTGAGTGACTTTGTAGTCATCACAACCCCAGAAGTATATTTAAAGGTCTCATATTATTCAACTTTTCAACATATTAAAATAGTTCTCAAATGTGTAAAAGACATGTCTGCGACATGCATTCGTCAAAATTTACTTTGGATCTAATATTTTTGCTGTCCCTAAATCAGCCAAAAAACGCTCTGTTCAACACAGCCTGTTTTAGGGGTGTGTCACTTTTATGTAAATAGCTGCACCAGGCCACGCCTCGACCATACACTTCTCTCTCGAAGGGGCAGTGATTTCAGTCATGGTCTTTTACACATTTGAGAATTATTTTAATATGTGGAAAAGTGGCATATTGTTTTACCATAAGAAAAAGTATCATACCGTTACTACAGAGACTATGTTGTAATGTTAGTTTGTGATTGTTTAGGCAATGGTTATTCTGCCGTAACCGGCAAAGTTCCCGCGAACGTTATTTTCCGTTTTGCCATGAATGCTTTTACAAGCGGTTATGAATAACACAAATGTGGACATTTAGGCCACCGCAGTCGCAACGTGCAAGCCGTCTCGTCAAGACCACTTAGCGGCCGGTTAGCATCACAAAGTCATGTCAACTCGGTGGCCAGTTGCCAGTCACCGCAAATTAACCACTGTGGATTGTATCTTGACAAAACAATACGCAACCGCTTCATATTATTCAACCACCGTCTGCTTTATCATATCTGACCTCTTGTAACCAAACAACCTCCACACGACAAATGTAGCTCCCACATTAGGCACTAAAAATACACCAGTAATATGGTAGAAGGTGGACATCTCTTATTAGAAAGGATAGGAAGGAAGGCTAAATCAAAAATGTTAAACTTACATCTTACCGTTTGCAGTCATGTCACACTGTTGGGACCGATCCATTATGTTTAAAAGTGTTGCAAATCCAGCTCTGAACAGGCTTTCACTAACAAAACAGTCCTTTGAGAAATGATGTCGGTACACGTCCTTCAAAAATAAAATTAATCCACTGTCTACTCAAAGACTTGGGACGAAGGAAGCAACCACTTTTCCCTCTCCATGGAGCACATGCGAGCAGAAAAAGAGAAAAAAAAAGGCGCAGGCAGCTTCTCGAATTTCAGTGATTGTGACACACTTTTACCAGAGGTGGTGCCACTAACCCAAGGGGGCTGGGTCGAGTGCACTTCCGTGTCTTTTTGACGTCACTTAGTCACGGAAGTTTAATCTGCCCGTTTGAAGCACACATTTTTCATACCTGGTTGGATTGTAGACAGGCCAGGGATGCATATTATTGATAGAAAACCCCACTAAAGTGCATTATCATACTATGGGACCTTTAAAGCACCTGTGTCAGGCTTTGAAGACAAATTCCTATTGCAAAGGTAGGAGAGAGGACGCCTTCAATTTCTTTCATTATTATGGATATGTTCTGTGAACTCTTACCCTATCACTCAAAGGGTTTCAAGATACAGGATTTATGCAGTGCTGCATGAGTCATCTGGAAAAAAATTATTCCAAATTTTCTCCAGGAATAATAAAGGGGTAACGTACACTCCACATCAAAGTACAAAACAGAAATTACAAATGAAGACGAATGATTAGAAATTAGAAAAAAGGCAGTCCATTAGTTTTGCTTATGATTCTCATTTCTAAAGTAAGATTTAAAATAAAAATCAACATGGCATTTCACTGAAGCAACCCCCTTCGCTCCTGGCTGTTTTACTGGATTTTGACTGATTTTGCAAGGCCCACAAAATATTGTGTTGTAGTGCTATAAAAAAAAAACATGGAACCTTACCAAGTATAATAGAGTGTATTATATTATTTATAATGTATATTTCTATCTGACTGATCTCTTATATTCTGATGCCACTTGCTACCATTGCTTTAGGCCACCTCTTCGTCCAAAGAGGACGCAACGTCATAAAGCGGGAGCTATGTGTGGAATATTAGTAAATATGTGGGCGTACTAATGACATAAACTGTATATTCATATGTAAGGATGTTGAGTAAACAGTAATGTTGGGTGGATTCAACATGGCTACTCGAAGAGAGATAATAGTGAATGACTGAGGTCGTCGTTGCAGTAAAAACTTGATGATTCGTGTGATGATAGACTTCAGGCAGCAAAGAGTGACGTTGTTTGCGAAGAATACGTCACAGCAAATAAACAAATTTGATTGCACGGTTCATTTTATAATCGCTTTCAACGGCTGAGTGACCCGACCAACTTGTTTTGTTCAAGAAAGTTCATGTGGCTTTCAAGGCTAACTTCTCCCTCACTCATCAAAGCTACACAATCAGCCAATAGAAGAAGGGAAAAAAAGGCTCAGTTATGTTTTGAGGCTACTTTGTTGCATTGTTGTCGTCGTTATATTTCATGTTATGCGGTGCTGTGTTTTACCTGAGAATCCTGCACCAATTACAATATTGCCATATGCAGGGTGGCGGTCCAACACAAAATGATGGTCAGGTGTTAGCTGGGAAAACAGAATATGAAAAGTTAGCAATATCAAGAAACAAAAGAGTATGTTGTAGAGAATGTTTTATTAAGCTAGGGATGGGCGAGTATAGATACTAGGTATTGGTGCAGATACCAGACTTATTTTAAGGTATTGGTACTCAAGACGGTACTATCGGCCGCCCATTTATGGATGTTTTATGATCAGGAACTAAGAATTAGAAGAATCGAATTTAAAGGAAAAATGCTATATTGGGTTATATAGGTTGTTCTTTAAAATGATCTGTCGATTTTTTTTGTGTGTGTGTGGGGTGGGGGGGGGGGGGGTAGCGGTATCGGTATTTGGTATCGGCGACTAATCAAGAGTTGAGTAGTTGTAATTTGTAATTTATTTATATCAAGGAAAGTACGCATGAATAAACATTTGAGTAAATATGCCAGAACTAGCCACAATTTTTTATCTGCAGTCCCGAGACAGATCCTAAGTTTCACCCTATAAAAATAAGTGTAAAATACATACAATAGCAACACATTCACTAAAATACTATTGAGCTACAATGTTTACATAACAAAAGCAGTGGAACTAAAATGTACATTAGAGCCACAATGGATCGACAATGAAACAAACACACAAAAACATAAGAACATTCATTGATGTTTAGATTTCTGATGGTGATGGCAGCTAGATTCCACTCAGAAGCAGCTCAAACACAAAAAGCGGCTTGACCAAAAGCACTTTTCCTACAAAAAATGGGAATTTATAAGTGCTGCATGTCCGCTTCTGCTGGGGTCAGATGTTCAGATGTTATTAAAATGTTGAAGATTTATAGATATGAATATTGAACCATGTTTTCCCAGGTAAATAATCAATTTATTTTTGTAATATTGGATATGATGTGAACTATTTGGCTTCTTATCTAGACATTCTTTTACAGTTCAATTGTAAAAGGTGTCAAAGATGTAACATTAGGTTGAGACCAGATGGGTAAACAGTAGGTGATGTGAGAGAACTTCTCATGGTGAATGTGTATACTGAGTTTAAATTTAAAGTGGAAGTCAAACTTAAACATTTCTTGACAATAATGCTAAGCTAAATACAAAAAATGGTTAGCTTTTTAATGGCTGCCAGGCATGGGGAGGGTTGTAACTGTTTTTAAAACGTGTTACAACCCTCCCCTTATGGCAAAATTTTGTACTGGTCTCCTTTTTACAACATGCCTAGGCAAAAATAACAAAAACAAACAAACTTCCAAACAAAATCCCCAAGCCTGATGACAAAGAAGATGCTGACTCCTCAGACAATGAAAATTGTCTGAATTGCGTGTATAGAACATTTTGATAACTCACAGCCAAAGGAAGTGTGGATCAAATGTCAGCATTGTACATTTTGGGCCCCAAGTAGCCTGCACCCCAGACATGAACTATATTTGCCACAACTGCCTTTCTAATTAAAAAAATAGGCCCCTTTTGTTGTGTATTATGCTATAGGCTGGTTGCTTTCCAATTTTGCACTTAAAAAAGACACACTGTTGAGTGTATGGTTTACTGTACAACAGTTAAACAGTTCAAATGCTTACCCTCTTTAAGACAGCCCCCCCCCCCACACACACACAAACACTCACACAATACATACCAGTTAATACGTTATTTATTATATCTATTTCATGTTATGTATATTTATTTACTCAATTAGATTTATCTTCATTGTACTCATTTTGTACTTTTGATAAATGATATTATTATTAATATTATTATTATTATTGTAGTCTAACAAATTTATGTTTCCTTCTTGACCGATTCCAGTCGTTTAAATTTTAAACTGTTCAGCTCATTAACAAGTCAGCAGTGCCATTCAAAATTTCCGCGGGAATTTTTCTAGTTATTCATTAAATTGCTTCCATAAATGAACCTTTTTAAGCATAATAATGTAATTGTTACATCCATCCTCAACTCACCCTGGTACTGGGGCAGGTTGTAACAACATACCACTTTGTATTTAACAATACATTACATAATCTATGATGGTGCAATAGAAATCCAAGTACGTGTCATTTATAGCAGACAAATGTGCTGATTTAAATGACTGGACTCGGACATGTTGGGAACGATCCGAGACATAGGATTCAATCCATTTGATTGCGTCTGGGGAGAAATTAACCCCTTCAGACCAGTAGATGACATATTCGTGTGTCCAAACCAATAAAACACATAATTTAGATGATGTCAACACTTTTGGTTCGTGATTGGATCTTACATAACCAATCACAATCACAAGATGATTTGCATGATGTTCATGTTAAAAATGTTGCATATAAGCTCATTAGTTTATAACATGTTACAGCCATATTATCCTGGTGTACACTAAAACAACTAAAAACATGAGATAACCCCCCAAAAACATTTGTATGTTGTTGTTATGTGGGAAAAGAGTCAAATTCAGCAAAAATAAATCGACTTGTTACATCCACAGAACGAGTCAGTACCTGAGTGTTTCATAAAACTTTCTGACTCACTTGCTTTACTGATAAAAGATTTTTAAAAAATATATTGCTACTGACCGTATACATGCAGCTCTCGACCACAGCGGGCTCGGGGATCAGGCCTGGAAAACTGCGGGCGATGTAGCGTCGCAGGATGTCAATATCAGCCCTGTCTGTCTGCTTGTCTCTTTGGTCCGGGTCAGTCTCGCTGCCGTTATGGTAGCAAATCTGTGCCACATAAAGACACTCAATTCTATGACACCTATCGTTGTGACTATGATTATTGAACTGCAGTGGCAAAACAGAACAGTAATGGATACCCACCGACCACCAGAGGTGGCAAATCTAGGTCCAGAAAGTAAAACTTTTCCACAGTTTGGCTTGAGCCCCAGGTGCTAGGCTAGCTAGCAAGCTCCTTAGCTAGCTCCCCGGGTGCTTGCTTACCTGCTAAGGAGCTCGCTCGCTAACTAGCACAAGGGGCTAAAGCCAAACTGTGGCAGGGTTTTTACTTTCTGGACCTGGATTTTTGTTGACTACAATAAAGTGGCCACTGGCACAATCTACAGTATATAGATCCATTACAATTGTAAGAGCTATGTTTAATTTTTCACTTATTAATATAGCTCCAAGACTACTAAAACGTAACAAACAGCTCTCAGTACGATTCAATACAATTCTGCATCACTGTAAACTACAACAGTATTAAGATATTTTAAAATTAACATTGTCATCAAAATGTGCTATATTGTTTATATTTTCCTAAAAAAGATTATTTGTGCAAATAGTCAATAAATGTACATCAGGGCTGGACTGGCACAAAAACAAAACAAAAAATGACACTGGCATTTGGACTCAAGCGCGCCGGCCCGGCCGACCCCTGACCACCCCTACATAGTTCTGCCACTGATATTGGTTCAGTTTGCTATCTATATTAAAAATTAATTAATAGACTAATCCCTCTAAATTATAGGCCAGTCTCTTGGGGTAAAATGGAGGAAATATAATAATCTTTCCATCGTACTCTGGAGGTTTTAATCACTCAGAACTTTGAGTTGCATTTTAATTATGGGAGTCCTATCCCACGCTGCGACTTACCATAATTTCACCAGTGCAAAATCTAAATTAGTAGATCTGAAGTGGTTGGTACAAATTAATCTATCGCTGAATGTGGTGCGTCCATGTCAATTAGCTCCTGGGAAGCAAGTTAACTTCTTTTTTTTGGTGGGTTTAGATCAGGGAAGTTTCATTTACATTTGTCAACTGTAGGTTTGCAAGGCCTTTGAAACTCTTCTGTGATTAAGAGCTATACAAATGAGCTTGACTTGACATTTGGCACCTCACCAAGGTCGTCTGGTACATACTGTCTGTTAGTGCTGAGGCATACAGTACCTTCATCAAGCCAGGGTATTCGTTGGATGGCAGGCCATAAATATGGTCTTTAGCCTGTCCTTCAGTTAGCAAGAAGCAGGGAAAGCGTTTCTTCACATGGTATGACTCGGGAATCTTCTCTTTCCAATAGCACACATTGATTTTCACCACCTACAGTAAGACAAACAGGACACACAAAATCAGTGGGTAATTTTGTCAACATAGTCAATTGTTTTTGCCACCTTTAACAAATATCTGTGAGGGGCTGCAGATTTTTGTGGATATCAATGACAACGTGTTTATTTACTTTGGTATTGAGCATAGTGAAATGCATAGTGGAAGTATTGAAATTCATATTGCCGTCCGAGGGAATCTTTCGACAGTACAAAGTATGCAACAAACCTTAATATTTTTATTTTAGCTGACACAAACTCAAAATGTGACTTCTTTGCAGCTTGAAAAAGTGTCTCTCTCTGCTTCCTCCATTGCTGTTTATGTATTATGGTATGGACACAAGTCATCAACATGCTGAAAATGTGACACGACACATACTCAGACGGGAATGTGAAGTTGAAATCTCCCTTCAACTTCAATGCCACAAGAGTTTCCCTTTCTTACGTATTCCATAATGTAAAGCTATTTGTTGAGTGCCTTTACTGAGTATTATGGTGTTGGAATCAGGCATTATTATTAATTAACTGTTAGTTATGTTGAATGCACAATACGTGTGTGTGTGAGGGAGGCACCCAGGCTGAGAAGTATGTGCTGTTTATTTAAGTTTTGCCAATTCTTGACCACTGTTGCAACCTGAAGGCAGTTAAAGGCCTTAGGTGGTGGGAGATGCTACTATTTAAAAACGTAATGTTTTCCTCAAGTAGGCCTACAAAATTAAATGTATTCTACATAGTAACGTTTTGTGATATTGTAAAAAGTGATGCGTTAGATTAGTTGTTACTGGAAGCGTGCACATTTTGGAGTAACCCGTTATTTAGCAACACATTAGCGGCATCACTGCTTTTACTCATTCTGCAAATCTGGAGGTTCAATGTTACTTTTGGTTTGTTAATCACGTGAAATTTCTTATTACCTGTAGAGGAAGATGTAAGTCAACATGGGCCAACAATTTACTAGTCCAAGGTCCAGCGACAATCACAATTCCCTTGGCTTGATAAGCACCTGCAGATGTCGACACCGTCACGATTGGGCCAGGCTTGATGTCTGTTACCTTCTCTTGGTCTTTAATTACACCACCCAACTTCTGAAACTGATCCTGGTAAACAAAAACAAAATAATTCACAAGTTGACATTAAAGATGTTTTTTTGTTTGCCCCCCCCCCCCAAACATACATACAATATACATGCATACATACATACCTACCTACCTACCTATCTATCTATCTATCTATACGCTGCTCCAAAAATACAAAATAATCCAACACTTCGGGGTACGCTTCAACCGCCCATTTTAGCTTAAGATATTACAAAGATTTCTCCGACAACAACAAAAAAATTCTCAAAAATATATGTTACTTTCATATACTACTTTCGTATATTTACCCATCTCGAAATGGGAGACAGACTTGTCTATAGTCCGTAATCTGACTTTTGGATTCAAGTTTGTGATAACATATTTAAAATGACAAAACACACAAATTTACAATTAATAATAAAATTATTCATAGAACATACATTACTCAATATATGATGAAGAAAATGGGACTTTCAGACTCCGACATTTGTCTCCAGTGTTTACAAAACACTACAGACACTTATTTTCATGCTTTATGGTTATGCACTCCGGTTATGTATTTCTGGACTCAAGTCTTAGAAAAACTTTCCGCTATCTTGGACTGTAGGATACCTTTATTTCCGAACTTGTGTTTGCTAGGTGACCTAACAACAACTGACTTACCACGTAAACAATTTCAATCTACACTTGTAGCCCTTACTATCGCGAAAAAAACCTATTCTTATTAACTGGAAAAATAAACAAACTCTGAATATCGACCAATGGTCTAACCGCCTCATAAATTACATTTTAATGGAAAAAATATCTGCCTCAAATAAAAACCAAATATCAAAATTTATAGAAACATGGTCGACATACATACTTTATATATATATATATATATATATATATATATATATATATATATATATATATATATATATATATATATATATATATTACCGTAATGCTTCAAACTGATTATAAACTTTGACTATAGTTATACAAATACAAAGTACTTTTACTGTACCTGTGCAACCTTTAGTGCCCGATCCGCATATAACACTCCAGCAGTGGTGTCCACAAAAGCACCATCTCCATCAGCCAGGATGACATTAGGAATGTGTTGATTGAAGTTGTCAGGGGAAAGAACCACCATAGGAATCTTGTTCTTCTCCAGAGTGCTCTTAAAGTCAAGGTAGCTCCGACTGTTCTCTGGTCCCATCACCAGAAGTCCTGTTCGTCTGAAGGGGAAGGTGCAATATAGATTAAGAAGAGACTACAAAGGAACATTTCCGAATACCAACCAGTGTCAAATTGATTGCTGGTCGCTCCTCTTAACTCACTGCACTAGTTTTGCACAATACATTTTAGACATAGAGGGCACATAACACACTTTTGGGGGGAGTGGGGTAGGGTGGAGACACCATCTCCGCCCTGCAGCTCCCCTCCAATTTTAATGCACCACACAACTGGGGTTTGCATCGGTTGGGGCAGGCCGCAGTATGGAGCAGTGCTGCGGTCCCCTGTCCGTGTGCAGGGTTAGTTTTTCACTTAGATTGTTGGGGTGACGACCGGGGCCTCTCCCCGCTGGGCCTGGGGTTCGGGGGTGCCGCCCGTCCTCCGGTGCCCCCATCTCCCCTTCTGCCCCTGGTGTTCCGTCCCTCCGCGTGGTGGGGGGTGGGGTGGGATGCGGATGCCCTCTCCGCTCCGCTGTCCGGCCCCTCTTCGGCGCCGATGCCTGGGTGTGGTGTGTCCCCGGGGTCTGGGGGTCGGGGGCTGTCGGTTGGTGGGGGTGGGTGCGGGGGGTGTCTGGGGATTTGGGGCTGGGTTGGGGTGGATGGCGGGGGTGGATGGGGGGCGGGGGGGTCGTGGGGGGAGCGGGGATTGTGGGCCGGTGGGGTGCCTGGTGGGCCTGCTGCGTTGGGTTGGGGGCGCGGGCCGCGTTGGGGTGGAGGGCGCTCCTGCTCCTGGGTTTGCTCTCCAGCCGGTGGCCCCTGCGGGGCCCGGGGGTCGTCCTTTGGCGCTGCCGCGGCCTGGGGGGCCCTGAGGTGTTGCGCTTGCTCTGTCCTGGTGGGGGTCGACGGCTCCCCTCTTTGGTGGAGATTTTCATGCATGCCAGATCCACCACACCGGCATCTATCGAAACTCAGACACAATCTGTTTCTCCCTCAGGTCGTTGAATCGGTGGAGGCTGGTGTCTGTGGATCTCACTCTGCTTCGTCTGTCCTTTCTACCTTTCATCGGTTTCTCCTTTGGGCCCTTGAGGTCTCCCTGATTTGTTGGAATTTAGATGTCTCTGGGGTTGGTGAAGGACTCTGGTTAGTGGCCCGGTGGGTGGTGTCTGGTCGGTGCTGGGCTTCGCTTTTCTTTCTTTTCTTTGGTCCCTCTTCGGGTCTCCTGGCGGCCCCACGACTCTGGCTGGATTTTGAAGTGTTCGGTTTAGGTGAACGGTATGGGATTTTTTTTTTACACGCACGCACGCACGCACACACGCACACACACACGCACAAACACACATCCACATACAAAAAAAAAAAAAAGGGAGAACAATGATGATGACATGTCAAATGATCAATACTGAGCTCTCCCAAGAAAAAAAAAAAAAAAAGGAATCGGTATTAGAAGCCAAAAATATAGAAGGATAACCACTCTTTATAATGTGTGCAGTCCACCATGCAATACACAATATGCAATACTTCTCTCGTGTGCACTTTGTGTAGGTAGTTGTTTTAGTCTGTGTGCTATAATGTGCCTTTTTTAATTCCAATTTTAATTCTGATTATGATCTTTTTTTTTCATCTGTTCTTTTTATCTATTTATATCTATTATTTTTATTATCATAGTTTTAAAATATTTTATTTTTGTCTTTGCACTGAATGGTCTGCACTTTACTGTTTCGTTGCACTTGTTGTAATGACAATAACTGAAACTGAATCTGAAAAGTGGTATCGGAACAACACAAATTTTTTCCACAAACACCCCAAATTATTCAAAAACACTGATAAACGTTCATTAAACGATAAACGGGGAAAACTAGGGGGCGGTGGACATTGGCATTGCGAATAAACAAACCTGTGGGTGCCGAACAGCAAATATGCAGGGGTCGACTACTACTTCTAAGTTGTAACATCACCAATCACTTGATGGCAGATATATTTCAGTTGTGCTTACACTCTGTTTTATACTGACCTATACCACACCTTGAGTAGGTCTAATATTTTTTTGTGAATTTGGACAGTAGCAAGTGGTGACCTTTTATCCCTTTTAGGCTCAAATTAAACTTAATTAACAGGAAAAATCTGATATTTGGGGCAAATTATCATAGTAGTAGTATACAATTCAGATTTTTTTTGTGTGTGAAACCTTCGCATACAATGCATTCTGGGATGTTGCAGATTTACAACATTGACCCAGTGTGGTAAAAACGCTGAAGACGGAATATGGTATAAACACTAAATATACTTGCATAGTAGGATAACAACAAAAACAACTTTGTGAGTAAAAAAAGTGAAAACTTACAATAGTGCGAACAAAATTACAGTAACTTTTGATCCCCTTGCATCAAATTATAATATAAATAATGCTACACCGACATCTCAAATCCTAATTGAGAAGGCCATGTCTGAACGTCACTTCTTCGGGTGGTAGTCCGAAACAATTTTTGTCCTTTGTAAAGCACAAAACTACTTTGCATTTACGTAGTAGCCATTGTTGCTTTGTCCATGTTTATCAGCATGATTGGGGAAATGATCGAATCAGTCTAGTCCAGGGGTGGGCACACTCAGTAGTGATACTTACATCAAATTGATGCCTGGAAAATCCATTTCAGTGAAGCCAAGAAGGCAGAGATTTTGAAAGTGAGAAAGCTTGCCATCTTGTGAGCTACTGGGAAACTGTTTGTTGCTAATACACAATGAAGGTCTGCAGTGGTACTTTTGAGTAGAAAAAGGCTATAAAAAATAAAAGAAAAGAATATGGATTAATTAGAGGATAAGCTATTAGTTGTTTCAAATATACAATGCCTGCCTGGAGAGGGTTAGAGTGGATATATATGCGAGCGCCCACCAGGGCACGAGCGGTAAAATTTGGGGGGTTATTTTTATTATTAATTATTATATTAAATATTATTGAATTATTATTTTATACCACTGTGTACTGTAGGTATAAAATTAAAGCAGAAATATTCAGGACAGACGCATGTTGATGCACATACACTGTAATGTAACCAGCTCCGTGGTGAGTGAAATGACACAATCAGTGTTACGTTCCAAAAACTACCCACGATAATGGAAATCCGCATACATTTTTTCCCCCGTTAATTATATATATTTTTTCATTTATTATATAAGTTTTATTTCGTTTTGGTATGATTTTTTGGATTATTGTGAATGTTTTTTCATTCGTCATATATGTTCTTTTTTTCATTTACAGTCATTTTTCTCCATTAACTCTTTGACTGCCAACCGTTTTCAGAAAAGGGATGCTGTGGGTGCCAGCTGACTTAAGCATTTTGACTGATCTTTCAAGGTCCACAGAAAATTTTGTGTTTAGACTAACACACATACTACCAAATGAAAGATTGAACTCTCATCTTTCATCAGAAAAAAAAGTTTGTTTCTACCTTATTCCGTTTTTCAGTAATCAACAATAGAAAATGGTTAGTTTCACCCAAATGCTCTGTTTTGGACCAAAGTACGGAGAAATCAAGCTTTTTGTGAAACGATATTATTTCATGCACGCTAGTGAATTTGACACCTTTTTGTTCCATGAATGATGCCACAAACACCTAAACAGTGCTTTACTTCTGTAAAACACTACCACCAACAATGGAAGTGTTTTTTGATCACAAAATATGTTTATTTACATTCAACAGTGTAACAATTTGACAAAACAATTTGGCAAACTATTTACAAATGTGTGCAACTGTGGTACTATTTACAATTGTGTGGATGTTTCAACTACAGTTTTTCTTTTTGTGTAACACTCCCCTGCGTGCAAGGGGACGCAGCAGGATTTGCACAACAGATTAGTTTCACTTTCTTGACGGCCTTTTTCTCCGGGGAGTAGCAGGTATATACTGCAGTGTGTGTTTGGCCATGTTGCCATCAAGTCTTCTCTCAGGATCATGATACGGTGACCTGGTGTTACGTCTGGCTTCCTCATGTCCTTCAGTTCCTATACCGGGTGGTAAGAGATGTTCTGATCCATCTTATCCACTCCATTCATGGTGGCATCGTAGTCCAGAACCAGTGTCTTCTCCGTGATCAGACTGTACCCACTCCTCCGATGAATATGCATTGGACTCGGGATACTCTTCGTCGTCCGATTGAACGTCTGCCTGTGCAGAAGTGCTCGGTTGTGCACTGCGTTTCCCGGCGTTAGCATCGCTAGCCGGTGAGGCTTTACGACGTGATCATAGTCGCCGCGTCAACGCTTCCAACTTCGGCTTCAACTTCGGAGTCACCATCATCATCATCGTCGTCATCAATGTGCTCTTTAGCATTGGTTGATGCTTTTCGTCTTTGAAAAAAATGCTCAAGCGTGAGCTGCTTGCAACCGGTCGCCATTTTCGCTTCCTCAGCCATTCTCCCCTCAACACTCTAGCTCCGCCTCACGTCTTCTACTGACGCCGACCCGATCTTGTCCAAAGAGAGTCATCGCTGCCATCTAGTGCCCAAAAATAGTCATTATACTAACTCGATCTGCTTGATACTTTCAGCACAGCTGGCCAAAGGCTTTTCTCCACCCGTTTCCAAAAAAAAAAACACAAAAAAAAACATAGTTAACGTCTTTTAACGTCTTTGGCAGCCCTCATTTGGATTTTACTTAACGTTATTAAACATTTTTGGCAGTCAAAGAGTTAAAAGTATATTTTTATTTACTTATTATACAGCACAGTATATATTTTTGGGTTTATTCTAAATGCTTTTTCTTTCATACTATATTTTTTTCATTTATTACATGTTTTAAGTTTAACACCTCACCACACACTTTATACATGCACATCTCACATACTGTATCAATTATTTAAATACAGTAGGCCTATACACTCTGTGTTCAAACTTTTGTGGATTTTGAAATAATAATAATAACAATAAACTAGAATTAAATTAATATCCAAAACATTTATTTGACAAACAAAAATATAATGGCGATCAATCAATTTTTTTCCAGGCCAGTATGTTTTCCTAAAAAACAAAGAAGAAAATAGTAATTAAAAAAAACACACACACACATAACAACAAAACAGCTATTAGAAATGACACTCTTAATTTGAATGATGATTATACAAGGCTGCGATATCCATTTTTGACCGGGAGGCTCGGGGGTGCACTGCCGGGTCTATTCGTCTGGCGGTCTCGGCACAACAAGCTGGTCGGCAGTCGATCTGCAGTGCATACGCAACTGGTGTAATATGAATAAGATGGAAATGGAAACAAATTGGTGGAGCGGATCCACGATGCGCACGCATGCAGTGTAATCTAGGGGTGAACCATGGGGAGGTGGCGGACGCACGCTGGAGCGCTCCAGGGCATGAAATTGGGAAACTGTCGGGCCTTTATCTCCAGGTCGCAAACGCGACGAGCAAGGCCGGAAACGTGACGGGCCATACACCGTTGGGAAGGTCTTGTCGAGACAAATTCGTGGATGCCTGTATGCCCCCGGTAGGACGTAGGGCTGGGAAGATACGGCCGGCCAAAGACTTCCAGAACACCGAGGATTTTCAAAAAATGAATCCCGGTTTTCTTGATGACTACTTCAGGAGTAGGACGACCACTAGAAATTATATTCTTCTTTTCCTCAAAAGTTATCCGGGAAAACGACACTCATTGTGACTCGGCGATGAACTGAACCACTGACTGTTTACCGCAAAACAAGTCAAATAAGCCAATTATGTGCATGTGCATTGTCATCTTTTTTGCCATTCAAAAGACGCATGTACAGAAACAACCTCTCGGAACTAACAACTTGATTTCTCCGCGAGGAAAACAGGACAGATTACACAGGAATTTAAAACCAAAACAGTATAACTAAGGTATTGTATAATAGAGGACACATGATTTTATTGAAGGGCTTGAGCATGCACTGCATTAATAGTTTATTATGACCGCTCGCCACTAGATTTGGAATTATATGTAGTACAAAGTACTTATGTACGTCAATGATAATAAAAATTTAGTGTGAGTTGATTTTTGAATGAAAAAAAAATGTACAAAATGAGTTCTTGCACCTAATGTTGGTTTCTTCAGCAGTTTTGTGCCATCCTTGAATGGTAATTTTTATGCAAGTCTTTTTTTCCTTTCGGCTTTTCCCTTCAGGGATTACCACAGGGAATCAGTTGCCTCCATCTAACCCTGTCCTCTGCATCCTCTGCTCTCACACCAAATACCTTGACACCAAATGTCCTCTTTAACTACATCTAACTACATCCATAAACCTCCTCTTTGGTCTTCCTCTAGACCTTCTGCCTGGCGTTTGAAAACTCAGCATCCTTTTGCCAATATACTCACTATTTCTCCTCTGGACATGTCCAAACCATTTCAGTCTGGCCTCTCTGACTTTATCTCCAAAGCCGCTAACATGTGCTGTCCCTCTGATGTACTCATTCCTGATTCTATCCATCCCGGTCACTCCCAAAGAAAACCTCAGCATCTTCATCTCTGTCACCTCCAGCTTTGCCTCCTGTCTTTTCCTCAGTGGCACTGTCTCCAGACCAAACAACATCGCTGGTCTGAAACCTTTCCTTTCATTTGAGCTGAAACTCTTCTATCACACATCACACCTGACACTTTTCTCCACCCGTTCGAGCCTGCCTGCACACGCTTCAGCACTTCTTTTCCACACTCTCCATTGTTCTGGACTGTTGACCCTAAATACTTAAACTCCTCCACCTTCTTGGTCTCTTCTCCCTGTAACCTCACTCTTCCACTTGGGTCTCTCCCATTCACACACAGATACTCCTCTAGCTTCTCCTCCACCTGTTCCCTGCTCTCACTACAGATCACAATGTCATCTGCAAACATCATAGTCCATGGAGATTCCTGTCTAACCTCATCTATCATCCTGTCCATTACCATAGCGAACAAGAAGGGGCTCAGAGCTGATCCCTGTTGTAGTCCCACCTCCACTTCGAACTCCTCCGTCACACCTACAGCACACCTCACCACTGTCTGACAGTCCTCATACATGTCCTGCACCACTTGAACATACTTCTCTGCTACTCCAGACTTCCTCATACAAAACCACAGTTCCTCTCTGGGCACCCTTTCGTAAGCTTTCTCCAGATCTACAAAGACACAATGCAGCTCCTTTTGACCTTCTCTGTAGTTCTCTATCAACATCCTCAAACCAAATACTGCATCTGTGGTACTCTTTTTTTGGCATGAAACCATACTGCTGCTCACAAATGTTCACCTCTGCCCTTAGTCTAGCTTCAACTTCTATTTCCCATAGCTTCATTGTGTGGCTCATTAGTTTTATTCCTCTGTAGTTGCCACAACTCTTCACGTCTCCCTTGTTCTTAAAAATGGGCACCAGCACACTTCTCCATTCCTGAGGCATCTTCTCACTATCTAAGATCCTGTTGAACAACCCAGTCAGAAATTCTACTGCTACCTCTCCTAGACACTTCCATACCTCCACAGGTAAATCATCAGGACCAAATGCCTTTACATACTTCATCCTCTTCAATCCCGTTCTCACTTCATCTTTACTAATCTTTGCTTCCTGGTCCACAACAGTCACTTCTACGTTCTCTCTCGCAGTTTGCTCATTCATCAACTCTTCAAAGTACTCTTTCCATCTTCCCATCACACTACTGGCATCTGTCAACACACTTCCATCCCTATCCTTTATTAACCTAACCCGTTGCACATCCTTCCCATCTCTGTCTCTTTTGCCTTGCCAACCTGTATATATCAGTCTCTCCCGCCTTACTATCCAACCTAGCATACAAGTCATTGCCACTTGTTTGGCCTTTGCCACTTCTACTTTCACCCTACGCTGCATTTCCCTGTACTCCTGTCTACTTTCTTCAGTCCTGTCCCACTTCTCAGCAAACCTCTTTCTCTGGATCCACTTCTGCACCTCCTCATTCCACCACCAAGTCTCCTTATCTAATTTCCTTCCAGATGACACACCAAGGACTGTCCTACCTGTCTCCCTGATCACATTTGCTGAACATGTCCAGTCATCTGGAAGAACCTCCTGATCATCCAGAGCCTGTCTCAACTCCTTCCTGAAAGTCATACAACACTCTTCCTTTTTCAGCTTCCACAATTTTGTCCTCTGCTCTGCCTTTGCCATCTTTGTCTTCTCACCACGAGATTCATCCTATACACTACCATCCTATGCTGTCTAGCTACCCTCTCACCTACCACTACTTTGCAGTCGCTGATCTCCTTCATATTACTCCGTCTACACAAGATGTAGTCTACCTTTGTACTCCTACCTCCACTCTTGTAGGTCACCCTATGTTCCTGCCTCATCTGGAAGAAAGCATTCACAACAGCCATTTCCATTTTTTTGCAAAGTCAACCACCATCCTTCCTTCTGCATTCCTCTCCTGTATACGAAACTTGCCCATCACCTCCTTATCACCATTTCCTGCACCGTGTCCATTAAAGTCTGCACTAATGACAACTCTCTCACTTCTAGGGATTCTCTGCATCATTTGATCAAGGTCCAACCAAAAGTTTTCCTTCTCCTCCAGCTCACATCCTACCTGTGGCGCATACCCACCAACAACATTGATCATCACACCTAGAATTCCTAGCTTCTGGCTCATCACTCTATCTGACACTTTTTTTTTAACCTCCAGGACGTTCCTAACAAATTCCTCCTTCAAGATAACTCCTACTTCATTTCTCTTCCTATCTACACCATGATAGAATAACTTGAACCCTGCTCCTAAATTTCTAGCTTTGCTCCCTTTCTACCTGGTCTCCTGAACACACAATATGTCCACTTTCTTCCTCTGCATCCTGTCAACCAGCTCTCTACCTTTTCCTGTCATAGTTCCAACATTCAAAGTCCCTACTCTCAGTCCTAGACTCTTGGTGTTCCTCTTCTCTTTTCTCCTATGAACACACATTCCTTCTCTCCTTCTTTGACCAACAGTAGTCCAGTTTCCACTGCACAGCACTGATGGCGGTCATTGTTAACCCAGGCCTCGACCGATCCGGTATGGAAGTAATATATTTGATTTGCATGTTTGATTTGGATTTGATAGGTCGAGTCCAGGCTTCGGCCTTCCTGGGTAGAGTTTGCACGTTCTGCCCGTGCTTGCGTGGGTTTTCCCCGGGTATTCCGGTTTCCTCCCACATTCCAAAGACATGCATGGCAGGTTAATTGAACACTCCAAATTGTCCATAGGTATGATTGTGAGTGTGGATGGTTGTTCGTCTCTGTGTGCCCTGCGATTGGCTGGCAACCAGTTCAGGGTGTACCCCACCTACTGCCCGAAGCCAGCTGGGATAGGCTCCAGCGCCCCCCACGACCCTTGTGAGGACAAGCGGTTGAGAAAATGGATTGTTGGATGGATGGATGGATGGATGGATGGATGGATGGATGGATGGATGGATGGATGGATGCTTGATTTGGCCAAAATTTTTACGTCTGATGCCCTTCCTGACACAACCCTCTGTATTTATCCGGGTTTGGGACCGGCACAAGAAGACACTGGCTTGTGCCCCTTTGCAGCTACATCGTAATTTTTATGCAAGTGCACTGGGGATAAATATAGAATGTGGTTATTTTGTTGTTTGCGTCTAACCCTTTGTTGTTGGGTTAGGATAGTGGATCTTTAATGCATTGAAAAAATTATTATCAACAATGATAAATAAAGTTGAGCTTAGTTGAGTTGAGTATGAACCGGTCTGTGGTGGAAACGAGGTTGGTGATCACTGCCCTAGATAACGCACACAAAATCCTCCATGTTCTGTGTATAGAAATCAGAGGCTTTAAGGATAAAAAAAATTAAAACAGATTCCGAAGGCATGGAAGCTGTCAATTTGTGATTTAGTGATGCTGGAGGTAATAAGAAATAGATTAATTTAAGACTCCTCGTGGAGTTGCTCTCTGCATACAGAGCACCTTGAGTATGGCAAAACTCTTTGTTCAGCCAAAACCTCTTTTGATTATCCAGCTGCCAGCTTACCTGTACAGTTTGACACCAGTATCCCTCTCCAATTGAGCCCAAAGTTCATAGCCCTCGTTCATCATTTGGGTGTAGAAATCTTGCTCGTAAGCCTTACGGATTATACGGGTTTGGCCATGAGAGCTCCCTCGGGTGTGAGGTAGAGTAAACTAAAATGGAAAAAAATGACACACATAAAATGTTCAGCATTAAGGGAATATGAGTGGGGCATTCACTGTTTCAACTCCACATTAGTTCATACATAGTTGCGATGCCTTCAGTGAGAATCTACAATGTAAATGGTCATAAGAATAAAGCAAATGTACTGAATAACAAAGTGTGTCCAAACTTTTGGCCTGTACTGTTCGTACTGTACCCCACATACATTACAGCGGTGATGTTTTTGTTAAAAGTAGAGTCCGATGGATTTCCCTCAAATACAAGTGGTTCCGAAAATGGATGGATAAATGTTGGATGTGTACAAATGAAGTCTCAATCAATGCCTCTGGCTTCTTTTAATGTGTGGTGGTGAGTTTGCCCACGACCACCACTCCCCATGCCTCTATTTTGGACTTTCGTTTTGGCCTGTTCAGGACGTTTCTGGCCGGTAATCAACGTTTTCTCTCTTGGCTGTGCGAACCCCGCTACTGATTGGTGTACTGGGTTCAAATTCGTTCCTGGTTGGCTGCTGCTCTCAGCTTCCTCAAGCACCAGTTTTGAATGTTGTGTAATTGCACTATTAAGATCAGTATGAGGAGGGTGAGCACAAAAGTAGGGGTGAAATCTGTGTCACCACGGTGGGCCGCAGAAAGCCATGTCTCTATCTGGAGTTTTTCTGTTTTTCTTTTTAACTCCACCTTTGAATGATTCGATGGTACAGATCTTTTGAACAGGTCTTTTAAACGAACCGATTCTAATAATTTAATACACTTAAAAGAACTGTCATTCCCATCACTAGGTGGCACGGCATCTAAGTACTCCAGTGTAATGCGACCCGCCCAGCACCAGACGTTTTTTGGACGTTTAATTTTGGCCTAAATCGGGTCCGTTCGTCTTAGACTTGATTTAGACCAAAAATAGACGTTGAAAACTGGATCATGTTATAGCTCATGAAATGTAGTCCACATTTTGTCCAAAAATGGACGTTGAAAACTGGGTCGCGTTATAACCCATGTAATGTAGTCCAAATTTAGTCCAAAAATGGACGTGGTCCAAATTTAGTTGCTTGTCCAATGAGGTCCAGATTTACTTCAAAAAATGTTGAAGATTTATCTGATTTGAAGAAGAGGAATAATGGGAAATGGAATTAATTGCTGGGATCATGTGAGTGTAAGGGGTACAGTATTGCTGGTAGGCTGGAGAGCTCATACAATTTTCCAAATAGCCTCTTTAAAGCCGATCATGACTTGTTGCGTTGTCTCCCACTGCAGGTGATTTTGCATAATTAATTATCATAACATATCAGTCCATGGTATGATATGCACTGTAATACTTTGAGTGGAACGTTGTCTCCCTCCGGTTCCACTTCGTATGTCATAATGTATTTTATGTGTATGTATGTATTTATTTATTATTGCATGTATTTATTTAATATTATAACTATTTTTACAATGTGAGTGTGAATGGTAGTCTGTTGTTGTTTGTTTAATATTACTCATGAGGATTTTGGCAGGCAACGTCTTGAAAATGACGTATTTTCACCTTTCACTTTTCAACAAATTCAGACGTCTTTTGGACGGAGACCAGTGACGTTTGTTCAAAGTCATTTCAACCAATTTTTGCTGGGTCGGGATTGTGTGGAAATGCTGTAAAGCGGAACTAACAATCTGCACCACAAAATCATGATGTTCATCAAAGAAACCCCGTAGCCATGGGAATGAAAGTTACCATTGGCCACCGCGTAGCTCTGCCCCTGCTGGTATACGTAATTTTTATGAACCAAGCTAAAGAAAGGCAGCTGTTGATTGGTTCAATGTGAGATGCCCTTACTTCACTCGAAACAGAAAAAAAAGGACTATATTTTCACAGTTGAATCCAAGTGAGTTAAGTTTACACGTAATTGTATTATTTAGAAATGCCCGCATTTGACTCATTAACTCTTTGACCGCCAAAAACGTTAAATAACGTTTAGTAAAATCCTACGGAGGACCGCCAAAGACGTTAAAAGACGTTCACTATGTTTTTTTGGGTTTTTTTTGGAAACAGGTGGAGGAAAGCCTTGGGCAGCTGTGCTGAAAGTATCAAGCAGATCTAGTTAGTATAATGCCTATTTTTGGGCACTAAATGGCAGCGATGACTCTTTGGACAAGATTGGGTAGGCGTCAGTAGAAGACGTGAGGCGGAGCTAGATTGTAGAGGGGAGAATGACTGAGGAAGCGAAAATGGTGACCGGTTGCAAGCAGCTCACGCTTGAGCATTTTTTTCAAAGACGAAAAGCATCAACCAATGCTAAAGAGCACATTGATGACGACGATGATGATGATGATGGTGACTCCGAGGTTGACGCCGAAGTTAACGCCGAAGTTGGAAGCGTTGACGCGGCAGCTATGATCACGTCATAAAGCCTCACCGGCTAGCGATGCTAACGCCGGAAAACGCGGAGCACAACCGAGCACTTCTGCACAGGCGGACGTTCAATCGGACGACGAAGAGTACCCCGAGTCCAATGCATATTCATCGGAGGAGTGGGTACAGTCTGATCACGGAGAATACACTGGTTCTGGACTACGATGCCACCATGAATGGAGTGGATAAAATGGATCAGAACATCTCTTACCACCCAGTATAGGAACTGAAGGACATGAGGAAGCCAGACGTAACACCACCATAACGTCACCGTATCATGATCCTGAGAGATGACTTGATGGCAACATGGCCAAACACACACTGCAGTATATACTTGCTATTCCCCGGGAAAAAAAGCCAACAAGAAAGTGTAGCGTCTGCACGCCAAGGGGCAATCGCAGTGAAACGAATCTGTTGTGCAAATCCTGCTGCGTCCCCTTGCACGCAGGGGAGTGCTACAAAAAGAAAAACTGTATTTGAAACATCCACACAATTGTAAATAGTACCGCGGTTGCACACATTTGTAAATAGTTTGCCAAATTGTTTTGTCAAATTGTTACACACTTGAATGTAAATAAACTTATTTTGCTATTTTGCTTTTTCTTCTGATGAAAGATGAGAGTCCAATCTTTCATTTGGTAGGATGTGTGTTTCCATAGTCCAAACACAAAATTTTCTGTGGACCTTGAAAGAGCAGTCAAAATGCTTAAATCGGCTGGCACCCACGGCATCTTTTTCTGAAAACGTTTGGCGGTCAAAGAGTTAAGATATTACTGATTCATTAAGTTACTTGAAATCAGAATTATGACTAATGCTCAGAAAATTGTGCACTAATAGATGTATTCAACAATATATTGATTATTATGCTTATATTCATTATTTATTTAAGTGTCCTTGTCCTATAGGCGCTGTTGACATTATTATTGTTATTATTATCATCATCATTATTTATTTATTTAGTTATTTATTTATTCAAACACAACTACTAAGTACTGTAGGTTTAAAACTTTCCCATGAAAATTACCCACGTGCATGTCTAGCCAAAGGACTAAGTAGGCAAAAGTTGTTGCGACTTCACCATTCGGCTAAACAGTGACAGACTTTTTAAAACATTTCCTACCTAATTCCTACAAAACATCATATATGACACACCTGCTCGAGGAGAAGAGTTTTCTTTTTCCTTTTCACTAGCTGGTATGATGCGAAAGATCCTTGTACGCCAGCACCGATTACGATGTAATCATAAACCTCTGCCATCGACATGGTGGAGAAATATACAGCAACACTCACAAATACAAGTTATCTAACTTCTTCAACGCCGCTGACGGAGACCTTTAAACAGAGGGTGGAGTAAAAGAGAGTTTCTTAAAAATTTCCCCTGGAATTTAACTGCCAGGTATAGAAAAGCCAAGTCCTGAAGTTGCCCTCAGCCCCCACCCCCAGGGGACATGTTACGTTCTAAACAGTATATTTAATTGGGGAGGTGCATATTCTAAAGTGTGTAAGCTTATATTTCTTAGGTTATATGAGCTCGTATAGGGAGTAAGAATGAGCCTGGCAGTCCCCACGTAGGGCAAACACAGTGAAAATATATGGAGGTAAATATGGTGCAAAAGTAACTTGTACCTAGTACCTATTTTTTTAGTTGTGTTTAAAAAAAAACTTGTACCTGTAGAAAAAAGTATAAATTTGTATCTGTAAAAGTCGTGATTTGTACCTGTAAAAAAATGTGTACCTGTAAAAGTCGTGATTTGTACCTGTACAATTTTTTTTTGTACCTGTAGAAAAAAGTGTAAATTTATATCTGTAAAAGTCGTGATTTGTACCTGTAGAAATAACAACTTGTAATCAAAGAAGTCGCCACTAGGAGTCACAAGTGTTTTTTCTGCTGCTGTCCAGTCACTTGACTTTTGCACCAAATCTCTCGCTACAGATGGTGCAAAACTGATTCGTACTTGTAGGGCTCGGTGGTTTGTACTCGTAGAAGAAGAGGGCGTGCTCCGGATGATATGGGCGGGCTAAAGCTCAACCTCATTGGTTCAGCGAATGACAGTGGGTTGATCTCAAATGACACCACGTTTTTATCATTAATATGCACAAGTCCGAAATTCCAAACAAATAGAGTAGCCACACCAGTTTACGTGTCATTTTGGAAGAAGAGGACGTCCCAGGCGTGAACATTTTGACATGGTTCAATGTACAAACACCGTGTGCAGCAGTTTAAACGTTGGGTGACATGCAGAGCACTCAAAGTGGGCAGAAAGAAATAAGTTTTAGTAAGATTTATTGTACGATCATAGCTTGTAATCCGGTGCTAGCTAGCTCATCTCATGTTGTTAATTGTCACGAAAACTGAACACATTGAAGTCACGATTTTCTTTTACAGATTTGAAGCCTACTTTTGGACTGTGACTTTCTGTCCTGAATGTATTTCCTTTTAGCTGGGCCATTTGTATTGTCATAGCTGAGACAGTGTAAACATACGATCAATAGCTTGTCCCTGCACTTCTTTAATGTCTTTAAAAAACTACCTGTATACTTGAACTGAGATATATTAAGCTTGACATATGTTGTGAGTTCATGATGACATATTTGCCGTTTTTATTTCAAAAGCCTTTACTGTACATACAGTATTCAATGTGTTGTTAAAACAACAGCAGTGAAATTCAAATGATCATTTGTTAACACTTGTTAACATACACATTTGCCTTCAACACTGAAGCCAAATAAAAATAATGCAAATGGAAACGTTTATGAACAATGTCTGTGTCTATCAGTATTACCAATATTTTTGATCTTAAGATGTGACCAAATCTTTGTTTTTTTCTGGCTAACAAGATAAAGCTAAACATATAAGTATAAGTACAGTTACGTATAATGTCAGTGGCTGTGTTTTGATAATGACCCAGCCAGGAAGCTATGTTTATTTTTTATTGTATGAATATGCTGACCCAACCATTCTGTTTGCCCAGATGCCAGCATGCAGTCAATCAAAGCTATTTCTTGATCCATCTCTAGATGGTGGCACATAGTGTGACATCAAACCTGCTAAAAAAGCGGCTGTGAAGTCCAACAAATGAGAATCCTTGATACACTGGTTACTGTTCTGAGAGAGTTTCACAGCAATCACCTTTGGGAAAGTGAAGAAATTATGCTTTCTAGACGTCTTCCAATTTTGAGTTTGAAATGTTAAAGGAGTACAATTTAATCCATATTGAGTTATTTTAAATAGTCAAATCAATGAACATGTATCATTCAATAAACAAGATTGTGCATAATTTGAAATGTTTTATTTGATGTCCAGAAGAGCCGTTTCTGCATCCATTGCTGTGGTTGTGTCAACCTTGATTTGAAGATCAGGGGGGTATTCCATCAACGCAGCTAAAGAAAGCAAGGCTCATGCAAAAAAAGCGAGGCTGGAAGTGAACACCATCTCCGAATAAAGCGTCAAGTCGTTCCACTAACCCATTCCAGCGCGTCTAATCGAGGCTAACGTAAACCAGGCTTGCATAGCCAAGCTTTGTACACGCTCCCGGGGTAGACAAAAAGCCCTGATGAGTCGATAGGCGAAATTGCGATCAATTATGTCAAAAGACAGCAAAACGAGAGCAGTATTCTTCTCACAAACTGAACAAAAGTTATTGATGGAGCTGTATGAGGAATTCAAGACTCACCAAAAAAGGCAATACTGCTGCTAATCAATAAGACGAGGGAAATATCATTGGCAAAAATAAAAATAAAAAAATAGCAGACAGACTAAATGTATAAGTTAGAATTGTTTCATGTTAGATGTATATTTCACATTAATAGTGTTATTAATTATTGATTTAAAGTAAAGAACTTCAAATTGACCTACATATTCATTCTTCACTGTTACATCTTAACAGTAGCCAAAAGCGATCGTGGCAACAAGTCGGCAAGTAGCCTATAACAATCTATATAAAAAAATAAGACTAAATAGGTGTTTAGCTGTAAATATATGTTGCCCACCATTGTAGCCACCAGAAAAAAGACTAAGGCCACTGCCACAGGTGGGGGACCCCCACCTGCTACATTCACATCAGCAGAAGATCTGCGAAATAAGACAGGCTTTTCCATAATCCGGCTTGATGGAATAAAAAAATATTTTTACCTGTAAAAGTCGTGATTTGTACCTGTAGAAATGACAACTTGTAGTCAAAGAAGTCGCCACTAGGAGTCACAAGTGGATTGCAGCATAAATTTCCATGGTTACTGAGTTGGCATTCACATAAACCACATTGATGGAATGGAACCCTGACTTAAAATTAGCCAGGTTTATTGAAATGAGACAGCCTTTTCTGCAGCATAAATTACCATGGTTACTGAGTGGGAATTTATGTAACCCAACTTGATGGAACGGAACTTTGATAAAAATAAGATGGGCTCAGCAAAATAAGACAGGCTTTTCCTTAATTCGGCTTGATGGAAACCCCCCTAGGTGTCATCTCCTGTCTCCCGGCTGCTTGCTGATAGAGTGGGTCATCCTTTTCACTGATGCTTCAGCAGTGTCTCCACCTTTTGAGCAAGATTTTGAAATTTATGAGATTATTCTCATTTAATTAAAAATAAATAAACTAACATTTGACCTAGTTATTTTTGTTAAACTAGCTAGGTGACAGTGACACTGCTCACATCTTAGTGATACAGGTAGACTAACATTTCAAAAGCAGAATAGCCAATATTTAATTCAAATAGGAGTAATGTTACATTGGAAAATTAAACTCAAGTAGAAATTAAAAGTGCAGAAAAAATACTTGCACAAATATTTAAGTACTGTGAGTGATGAGTAAGCTAAGAGTGTATATACATATATATATTGAAGGAATATTTTGATTACTATATTAAGTGTAATCTTTGCGTGTTCCAAAATAATTGTATTCGAGATCTGATGAAGAAGGTTCCTTGCAAGGATTTATTTAGAAGCTTCTAAAGACAAAGTCAGGACACCACATCTGAATGCAACGTGGGGCCCCAAGTCTTTAACAGTCTACAGAACATCGACTCATTTATACTCAAAAGATAAAAGGTTCCTCTTCCCGCCTCTTGATTGAACAAAGGACAGACATGTCGACTCCTAGTTGAACAAATGTGTGATGTTGTTAGTAAGCAGACATTTACATACAGACATGTCGACTCCAGGTTGGACAAAGGGGTAATGTTTTTAGTAAAGACATTTACATACAGTTCCCCTTCTTGACTGGGGGAACAGATGCAATCAAGATCTGACCCCAGACTTTTAGTCTCTAATGACAAAAGACTCTGATAACATCATGCAAATTCCTATCTTCAATAGCTTTGAGGGTAAGAGGATCAATAAGAGTTCACAAAATCACCATCCCACTGTATTCTTTTAAATACTCATGATTATATCACATCTATATGCTTTATAAGTAAATTCAAAAACAGTAAAATTATAAATTGAAAATATTAAATGTCTTCAGTCCTACCATTGAACTTCTATAAAATCAAAAAGCGGACATTTAATCCCACAATAGTCTAGAGAGAAAATCCAGCGTGAATCTTGATCGTCGCAAAATGAAGCAATGTTTATGTGTGGAGTTTAGAAATAAGAATAGCAGGTAAGAGAGAGAGAGAGAGAGAGAGAAAGATAGATAGAGGGGCTTAGCAGTCAAAATTCAGTTTGATTCATTAAAAAATTCGGTGGAAGGGGCATAATAAATGTGAGGCATAACACTATGTGATGTGGTTAAGTGTCACGACGCAATAGCAGATGTGTCCGTCCCTCGAAGCCATCTCGTGATGAAGGTCTTTGTTGAATGAAAAGTGCGTTCGACAGTTGGTCAATTATTATTATTTTTTTTTTAAAGAGGTGTTTGTCAGCCTCTTTCTGAACCTGGCACTCCTCAATAGCCAGAGATTCAAAAATTGACACACTCTGGGATCACTATTTGGGAAAAAGTGATCCAATCATGAAATGATGCTCAGGGAAAAGCACTTGAACGAATCTTCTTTGATAATAGTGCCATGGAAAAGCACTGGACATCATCCTCCTCGAACAGACAGGCGCGCATCTGGATCAGCAGCTTAGTCAACCCCCTCGGTCGGGGTCAATTGATGTGATTGATGAGCCTGGGACCTCATGTGGCTCACATGTAGTGGATGTGGCCCCCACCATTATGATCAGCAAACCAATCTGTGTGCAAAATCATTTTCATTTAGTCACTCATAACATACATAGTCTCCATTCTTTACTTTGAAAAGAGCACCTGTTTTTTTTTGTTAGCAAATGTTAATTGTTTCTATATCTTATGAAGTTTTGTTTTTTCAAATGGGTTTGTCTGATCCAATATTCCTAGGAAACCCTTATGATTGTAGATAATGATTAATCAAATATTTTACCATGATATTTACTGTTGTAGATTTAGCATAAATGTGCTCTTTGTCGTACATCAAATTTCTGCATTTTTAACGCTGGTTTCTTATTATAGCAGTGTAAATCATTTAAAAACAACATCATCTTAACCCAGAACTATTCATGTCCGGCTGGGCCATAAACAGTCTGAGAAGAGATTTATATATATACTTATACCTTAAATAAACACTGCAGTCCTGCAGTTCATTTTTAACAACTTGTCTCATGAAAAAATGTCACCCAGGTGTCTCAATGTTCCTTCCACACCTAAATGGCATATTCCATGGGCTCTAGAAATTATACTTTTCAATTGTTTCTGAGATGGAACATACTTACCGTATTTCTGCTATAAGGGTCGTCTTTTGTCATCTTTGTAGAACTTACTTTCCTCCAAGTCCAATCCTCTCCATTCTCCGCCTGTAAATTCCTCACACCAAACTTCATTCTCACATCAGACTTCCTTTTCAATGATACTGAAGGAATTTAAGGAATTTTGTCCTCTTTGCGTGTTCCAAAATGAAGATAGGTTTAATGTAAGAAAAATACACCTTTTGCAAAAATGATTTAATAAAAAAAATAGAGTCTCTGGACAAATAACTGCCTCTAATTCATCACTTAATCATCGTGGGATTCAGAGCGTCAAATGTGTTCTTCTACGTGTACAATAGCTTCTTATAGTTAAAAAGACCTCCTCCTTTTCCCAAAATATAATACCAAATCAATTAATAAGTGTGATAGCTTTCAATTAATATTTTCAAAGATACCTAGTCCATTTTTTGGTCAAACATCAAAGCATAAATTATTTTTTAATTACATAACAACTTTTAAATATGTCAAAAATGTTATCCTCCCAAATGGCTCTCCATGGAAGGTCCAATCTCCCAGGGAATCGTACTCCTTATCTGAAATGAGACTTCAATTGTCGAATTCAAAGGTTAATATTACATTCAGGAGAGATTAAGAATTATTTTCCTACTATAAATATGGGAATAGCCCTTTTTAAATTATAATTAACACATTACTTAATCCCCAGGAAGGCACTTTAGTGGGAATTCCGTCTTTAATGGGCGTGTCTCCTGATTCTGAAAAGATATTTAAAATTTATTAAACAATGTTCTCACGCACAAACAAAATTATAAGAGAAAAAACAATCATCTATATAAAGAATTATTCCACATGGTAGCTATTCAAATTGTTCGTTTTTAGTTATTATTATTATTATTAAAATAAGAGTAGAGACTCAACTATTTAATCTAAAAACAATCCCAGAAAAATTAAATATATATTTTCTCATTAAACTTTAAAAGCAGATTAACAATCACACAATTAACATTACCTTTTATAAAAACATTTTATTTGACCTCATTACAAAGATTGATGGCTGTTGGCATTTTTTAATTTGAAAAAGGGGACATCTGGTGGTCAAAATGAGTCACAGCAACTAAAATTTCCAGTTGACTCACGTCATTAATTTATTAAAGGGTGACACCTAGCGGTCAGCTAGAGTCATAGCAACTACAATCAGTCAAAGTTATTTATGTTCTATAAGCATAAGATATGCATCTAAATTTTATAATATCTTAAAACTATACCTTTCTATGTTATTTGTGTATTAATATCCGTTCGTTTTATATCAAACATAATTTTAAATATGACGTATTTGCACTCGTGAAGCCAGTTTAAGTATTCAACATTAGTGCTTAAGAAATTTATATAAGGGGCTTATAAAATCAGTTACGGCAACAATTTATATAATGTCGTTCAATTATTTAACGCAGACGCTTGCCGGTTTTAGCGTTAGAAGTTTTATTAGTAATTTTACCGTCTAATTAATTTATCCCGTTGAGCGCTTATTAAACGGTTTCATTTGTTTTATTACGTAAATTCAAAATCATACGAGCTGTTTGTATGAAACAATCGAAAGTCAATATTACAGCATTAATCATCATTTAATACACTTTTCTTAAAGTTACGTCCGGGATATTCCTCTATATTAAAATACATATAACTCTAATACTTTTTCTAATCCGCGGTCGGCGTTTACGGAAATACAAAGTTAAACTACCGCCCCCAAAACCATCGAACAAATGTCATATCTTATTAGAATAAACTAACCTTTTCCACAATATAATCAAGTCCCGTCGTTCAATATTAAATAAATTTTAAGTCATTATTCAACGGTAATATTTTAATCCGGAACCTTTAATTCCGTCTAGCGGATTTAATATCAGGTCAAATCATTTAGTCCTTCAGAATAAAAGTGTACCGTAGCCCCAACATTTTAAGTCATTATTTAAAGTTATATAAATGGTTATAACTTCACAAAAATACCTAAAGCTAGTATTCTAGCATTATTCATCATTATTTTATCCAAAATACACGATTATGTGTCGTTTTTATTCCACTCGTAAACGCGTTCTTATATCTCGTATTTTACCTCGAACGCCCGGCGGCGCAAGCCTCAACGTCCTCCATCAATAAAATTAACTTACCGTAGCTTATAACGGCGCCATAAGATTCATTCCACCGCAATCGTGCAACCAGTCGTGCAATTATTTTATTCCTCGTCTTTTATTTCATGGTTCTCCTCTGACACCAGCGCATGCGCACTCAACCTTTCCTAGCGTCATCCCGTAGTTTGACGGAAGCTTTTCGGGCCAAAATATCATATTACGCGCTCGAATAAAGCGTCCATTTTTGTAGTTTCAAATAGTGACCATACTTTATATTAATTATTGCCCGTGTCTTATAGCTTATTATATTATATTATATTATAGTTGAGTCGTATTAATATTTATTAATGAAGTGACGTCTCACTTATAACAGAATTAGTCGACAAAATAGCTCTTTGCGCCCCCGTAAAAACAATAACAATGACGTCGACTATTCTACCACATACAAATAATACACAACAAATATCATGATCTTATCTCAAAATAATAAATACCGCTTTAAGTCAATTACGGAGCAGTCTCTCGACTAATATAGCCTGTCTGTTCACAATTACTCGATTCAATTGTGCAGAAACCCCTCGTAACGTTACGTACCAATCTCTGGTAATATATCCTCATTTGCGCATTCATCTTTCTGTTGTCTGTCAGCTGAACAGATCTGTCCATGAATATCCATATTCAATCATCCAAGGACCTCGCGATTGATCACAAAACGGCGTATCAACTCCGCTTATTGCCAACCTGACTACCAAAGCTGAATATATATGTTCTCAGATCTTAACGACATCAATCAGGGCTGTACAATTCCGCTGTATATTTCGTAGTTCCTCCGCAATTTCATCTGAGAACCTCCCGTTTGCGTTTAACAAACTGAATTCCTTGCACAAGGACCTTTAAACAAATTATCCAAAGTGCCTCTCGCCTGCGTGAACACAGCTATTTTCCATTTCAGCTTCTATTTTATGCAAGGAATTTATGTCAATTTCCCAAGCATCTCTCGTCTTGTAAGAACAGAAAATGTACCTCAAAACTGACTACCAAGCAATTGCGTACAACTCCACGTGCAGCTTTTATTATACAAGGAAATTATGTCAATCTTCCAAGCATCCCCCGTCTATAAAAACACAATTATTATTAATTTAATAATTATTAAACAAAATGCTTCCCAGACTGACTTCCGAGCGATCGCGTACAATCTAACGTGACAGCATTTCCGTATACTATGCTACGTCACCACGTGTATAGTTCAAACACCGTGGTAAAATCCGAAATCTGGAACTTCGCGTCCAACCACACGACTTCAAAATTTATCACTATTTCTCTTACACAAATTCCATCCTCAATATAATTTTGCAAGACGAATTTATCAGCCGCAGCGTTCTCAGACAGACAGAACTCCTAAAACGTGGATAAAGTGTCCACTTACCTTGATTAATATGGCCGAGAGTTCCATTCGTCTGTGAACGCACCGCCACAAACCGTCGTTTTACGTCGGTTTCACCAATTGAAGGAATTTAAGGAATTTTGTCCTCTTTGCGTGTTCCAAAAATGAAGATAGGTTTAATGTAAGAAAAATACACCTTTTGCAAAAATGATTTAATAAAAAACAGAGAGTCTCTGGACAAATAACTGCCTCTAATTCATCACTTAATCATCGTGGGATTCAGAGCGTCAAATGTGTTCTTCTACGTGTACAATAGCTTCTTATAGTTAAAAAGACCTCCTCCTTTTCATTTGTAGAATAAACATACTCTCTGGTACTTTTCCGTGAGCAGATGGCGTAAACAAGGTCAGGTGGATGTTTTTGAGACAGAATGTGTTATATAGTTGAAGGATTTTCCCATAGCAAAATCTCACAAACAAGTTGAACCAAATTTACGGTGGCCATGACTGATGAAGAAAGTAAAGAGTGTGTGTGTGTGTTATTTCAAAACTAATTCTGTTTTCATGACCGAGATGTGCGTGTACAGATAAAACAAGGAATTTTGGACCAATCAGTGTGTACCAGCCTAAGGAGTGTGTGTGTTTTTGAGACAAATTCTGGTTCAAGGGATAAATGTGTTTTCGCACAAAGTGCTGAGAAGGAACTTTTTAGACTAAATAGTATGTCCCAGCTTAAGGCCAGGCCATACGAGGTCAACATCATGTGCTCTGCTCAGGACACAAAACATTTCGACAAGGTTAATATGAAAAATTTAAATATTCATAATGTGTAACAATAGTTGATATATGAAATTAGGTATTAAAATGTTATAATATCTTTCAATACACAGACAGACCATTCTCACCTCAGACTTCCTTTTCAACAATACACAGACAGACCAGTCATTCCCCCATCTGATAAAATCAACTCTGATCTTTTTCAGACATGTATTTGAAAACTGTAGCAGCGAACAGATGCCGCTTCAAAGAGGAAGAAAAACAGACACCTTGTGTCCTGTAGATTAGAAAAACAACCAAATTGGGACAATTTGGCCAACACCAGAACTACAAGAAGATCTCCAGCTGAGCTAGCCAGGAGCCATAAAAACAAAAGCCTTTGAGGCAAGAGTTTGTAATGTAAATTTGAATCCTGTTCAGGCAACTTAAAGTGAGAAAAACAACTCAAGCAGATGTAAATTAAGATACTGCAGCGGAGGACTTTTAGGGTCAGGAAGAGAAGAGAAAAAGATTTAAAATAACCCCATTAATCTATTTCAGGTCACAAATCTTCCAAATATCTGCCATCACAACTAGTAAAAGAAACGAGTTATAATCAGAAAAACAAGACAAAATCCCTACTTTAAACCAACCAAAAAGTATTCTTAAAATGCTAATTAACCTCACCTCTTCTACAGAGTAGTGGGGGCTTGTAAAACACAGCAGGGAACTTTGCCTTTGTGCATTCCCCGTGGGATCCAAAGATCAGTGCTGTTGAGCTTAATCAAAATTAAAAATTTATTTCGCCGTAGGTGTTCCAAATCTATGAGTCCAATCTAGAAGCTAAAATTTAAAAGGAAAATGGTCAAAAAATTAGAAGACGAAATTCAACAAGCATCAAACAACGGAAAAATTAGTATTAAAGATTAAAATAAATTTTATACTACCCTAATTCACATAAGCTGTTCTCAATTTCCGAAACTGCGTTGCTATAGATCACATCTCCTTTTCCGACACAGTACAGAGTGCAAACTGTACTCAAACAGACCAAAATATGACTCAAGGGGCTAATCTCAGATGACTCGAGAACTTTGAGTCCACAACTGGAGTTCATATTACTTCCTGTCCTTGTAGATAGCAGTTTATGCAGGGCAAAGTTCAAAGCAAGCCTTAGCTGTCACTGGAGACCCCTGACAGTTTCATCAAGACGGCTGTGATGAGAGTTCGAGATGTCTGCTCAAAGAGTTGATGGACATTTTGCTCAGATAATTCATAAGAGTCATTGAACAGTCACAGGGCGAACGGATTTACAGTGTACCATCCTTTTCGCAGTCCGTGTGATCACTTCCCCCCCGAAAGTGACCATTGTTCAGTTCGCCGTCCACTCTGTGCACCAAGCAGAGCAGGAGGTCCATATTCCCAACAGCCAGGTTATTCCAGCACGTTTGAGACACCCAAGAACAACACCTCTCGTCAAAGATTGAACCTGCCTGAAACATTTATACACTCGGAACAGACAGAGGGAGATGAGATCATAGCAAGAGATCCTATCTGCTTGTTGTAATTAAAAAAAATAATAATTTTCTCAAAAAAATATGTATTTTGTAGTTTAATTTAAATTTGATCACTACACTATAGCAAGTAGTAGTACTATATTTACGCATATGTCTACCATAGACATCTTCTTCATTACATGTTACCTCAAATTATGCTTAAAATGTGACAGCTCACAGTCACCCTGGCCACTTGGTGAGAAGTCCTCTCCAGACTTCTAGAATGGGACTCAGATAAGGACAAAGGTTAAATCATTTTCACACCTACGAATAAGTTATCAGAGATGCAGGGGAAATATAAAAATCAAAAATGAAAAGTCTATTTCAATTAAAATTTGGTTTTATTACTTATTCAACTATATTAAAATTTGGTTTTATTACTCATTCAACTATAAAACACACAGATCTGATTTTAAAAATAATATGATAGTGGCCTGTAGTTATCATCTAGACCAGTGTTTTTCAACCTTTTTTGGGCCAAGGAACACTATTTTCTTCGAAAAAATCTCAAGGCACACCACCAGCTGACAATGTTAAAAATTAAAACTCTGTTGCCTATATTAACAATATAAAGCCATTCTTGTCAAAGTTACCTCAATATGAATCAAATAAACAAAAAGAAAAAAGTGTTTTGTCATCTTTTTTATGTTTACTCAGTGTGAAACCTGGGCCTGTTTGGATGAACACAGAGAAGATATTCTGTCAGGAATCGACGAGAGGCACACACGAAGCTCTTCCTCAACAGCTCTCAGTCTCTCTCTGTTCTTTGTTTTTATGGCAGTCAGACTTGAAAAGCTCACCTCGCACAGATATGTCGTGGAAAATGGGAGCAATGTCAAAATGCTTTGTTTGCCAGAATGGGGTATTCCTTGGCAGTAGCCAACCAAAAACTGTCCAAAGGCAGATCAGCAAAGCTTAGCTTTAAACCACGATTTTGTCTCAGTTCAGTTAGTTGCTCATGCTCCTGTAAAGTCATGTCCTTTCCAACTGATACTGAACTGTATGGGTCCCTGACCCAGTCAAGGCTTTCAGTTGAGGTTGAAGAGAAATAAAATGACATCTTTTCCTCAAGCATTTTCAAATGTTTAACTATTATCTCACACGATGCAGCAGTGTTAAAATCTTGCAGTTTCTTGGTAAGTGGGAACATGTCGAGGTTGCCACGTTCCACATATTGTTGCCAGAGGTGCAACTTTGAACGAAATCCATTTATTTTATCTTTACTTGTAAGGAAGTTTTCATTTCGACCTTGCATTCGTGTGTTCAGATCATTCAGATGATGAAAAATATCTGCCAGGTATGCCAGCTTTGCACACCACTCATCACTTGCAAGCAGCTTTGCGTAATCGGACTTCTCATTTGTCAGAAACAATTTAAGTTCCTCTCGCAGTTCGTACACCCTGGCGAGCACCTTGCCGCGCGACAACCATCGAACCTCCGTATGAAACAGCAACGCTTTATGCGTCGCTCCCATTTCTTCACACAAAACTGCAAATATGCGACTTTTCACAGGTCGTGACTTAACAAAGTTCACCATGCGCACAGCATCATCCAACACAGGAACTAGGTCGGCTGGTAAAGTCTTGGCTACGAGGGCCTCGCGGTGTAAAAAACAGTGCGTAACAATCACATCTGGGTTCCTCTGCTTCACTCGGCTTACAAAGCCTTTGATGCGCCCGACCATGGCCGCAGCTCCATCAGTGCAGACACTTGTGCAGTCTTCCCACTTAAGTCTTCCTTTTTCAAGGTATTCTGATGTGACGCGAAAAATTTCCTCTCCTGACGTTTTTTCTGGCAATACCTTGCAAAAAAGGAAGTTTTCTCTGATCGCGTCTCCATCCACAAAACGCACATTGGCCAATAGTTGAGCATGTCCACTAATATCAGTAGACTCATCCAGTTGCAATGCAAATTTCTCACTGATCCGGATCTTTTCCAAAACCACACTTTCAATGTCTGCAGACATGTCATCAATACGTCTGGAAATTGTGTTATCTGAGAGAGGAACTTTGGCTATTTCCTTAGCCGCTTCAGGTCCGAGCATCTCATTCACAATAGCTTTGCAGGCTGGCAGTATCAATGTCTCTGCCACAGTGTGGGATTTTTTTGACTTAGCAACCAGTTCAGCGACGTGGTAGCTAGCTTTCAGGGCTTTCTCGTTTACCTTTGTGGTTTTCCTCATAAAAGTTGTCTGTTTCTCCATGTGTTCACGCAGACGAACAAAATAGCCCACATCCTTGTTTTGGAGAGAAGGGTGTTTCGTTTGGAGATGGCGTTTAAGCTTACTTGGCACCATAGCACTGTTTGATAGCCTTTCACCACACACCAGGCACAACGGTATCGGTTTCGTCTCATCCCCGGTAAAGGTAAATCCAAGTGAAAGATAGCTTTCGTTGTACTGTCGCGCGCTAGAGGCCTTGGTCGAGCTCGCCGTCTTTGCTGTCTTTTGACCACCACTCATACAAGGGCCTTCATCTGGGTCCGAATTCTGTCCAGGGTCCGGTTCGGAGTTAGCATTTTTCCTTTTCAAAAACTTTTGCATCACTGTCACCGTTTTGTTTTGCTAGGCACCTGCCGCCATCCATGCATCACTAATCCTTGTTTCAAAGTAGAGGGCAATCAACAACTAGCGACGTGCTGCCACCTACAGGCGAAGATTTATGATTACTGCCACTCTTCCGCCACACTGCTCTCACAGCCGACAACAACACGTTATTGGCAGATAATAATTAATTTGTTTCTAAAAAATGTTTTTAGACCAATTAAGTGAAATTGGATAATTTCCCATGGCACACCTGACTATATCTCACGGAACACTAGTGTGCCGCGGCACAGTGGTTGAAAAACACTGATCTAGACCTCTATATCTTTCCGCATTCTTCTCTTACCTAGAAAAGAGAAAAACTCCCATTACAGGACACATTGCCCTCTGACTCCTATTTCACACACAAATCCCACAAGATGACAACAAAGTGTCACTTTGACACAACAGACTACAAGTCTCCCAAATGGAGACAATGGGAGAGGGGAAAGAAAAAAACTTATCACACCCCCCTCCCCACAGGAGACAAAGAGGAGAGAGAGAGAAGTGTGTGTGTGGGGGGGGGGGGGGGGGGTTGGTGGAAGAAAAACTTATCATACACACTCCCCTGTCCTTTTTATCTAGTTTAATTTAATTTTAACAGACAACAGTACAAATCACCACCTTCTTAAAACAGCAGCTCACGGCCCCCATCCTTTCAAAATATGCAGATTTCCTGCTACCATTCTTTTTCACCCTTTTTTGAGGACAAAGAAATTGGAGAGAGAGAAATTTTTTTTCCACCTCTTTTCCATTGAAACCTACTCTTTTCCACTTCCTACAAAATGTCATTCATATACATCCTATCTTATCTCACTCATTTTTGGAGACACAATATACAGCGGTATATTTTATATATATATATATATAATTCGCGCGGTAGCGTCTTACCAAAAACTCACCTCCTGCGCATGGCAACTCGTACGCTGGCAGAGCCGCTAGCTTAGCATCAGCCTCCTTGTTCTCAAAATCACTTAACACCGCCATCCGCGCAACTTTCACAGAGCTACCCAACGCTAACATTCTAGCACAAACCAACATTTAGTCCACGACCTTATATTGTAGGTAATCAGCGTCTAGCGCTGTTTTACACAATCAAGCTCCACGAACACACCACATTTTTCAACGGTGAGAACCAACCACTATCACAATTAGTGCGCATTCATACATTTAAAAGAGTTTCATACTTACGTTGACGCCGTGGTGGAAATGCGTCCAGCATCATGAACTCTACAGCCTTCACTGTTCGCTTAGCGACCACTTCTCTATCGACCGGAAGTGTATGCATCCATCCTTATTTACGGTCGAAATCTTTTGTCCATAATATCTAGTAATTAGTCGTTTTTAATATTTATAGTCAGTGACGTCTCACTTATGATACTACAATATAACAGATCAAAACTATTCTCAGTAATCCCCCCCAAAAATTTATATATATATATATATATATATATATATATATATATATATATATATATATATATATATATATATATATATATACAGACGCTCCCCAACTTACGAACGAGTTACGTTCCGAGCGATCGTTCGTAAGGTGAATTTGTTCGTAAGTTGCTTCAGTGCTATATTTTGTATTATAATTTATGTTTAAAGAGAATACGTACAGTACTGTACTACGTATGTTAGAGAGAGAGAGCGAGAGACACACACAGTATGTACATGTACGTAATAAGATAAATAAAATGAAGTTTAACTTACTTTTGGAAGATGTACTCGATGCTTAAGGATTTGATGGAGGAGGAGGAGGAGGAAGAGGAGGATTTTATATCATGAGAGGTTCTTCGTCGTCGCTAGAATGGGCTTCAAAAGTTACTTCCTCCTCCGTAACTTCAATGTAGGAAGAAGTTGAGGGTCGCGGAGAAGAAGATGAGGGTTGATGAGTATCTTCCTTGGAAGATTTACTAGAAACTGGCCGAAAGAAGCGATCTAACTACGATTGCACAGTTTTCTTCTTTTTTCATCATAAATGATGCGGTAGCACTGTATGGCATCATTCAATTGATTTGCAACCTTTGTGCAACGTTCAATATTTGGGTCTTGCTGCTCGAAGAGTGCAATGGCTTTATCTATGAGCGACAGGCGTTTCTTCTTCTTCCTCCTCCTCGACACGTTGCTGAGCCTCCAATGCTGGGTGAGCTCTCACAGCGCCAAGCGTCGGTATTAGCGGCGGAAAGAAGCACTACAGTACTCGGAAAAAGGTGCGCAATAAAAAATCTAACTTACAGCATCTCTTTCCGAACATTGTTTGACATGCGCGCATGCGCGCAGACATGTTCGTATGTACCGTTGTTCGTAACTCGAATGTTCGTAAGTAGGGGAGCGTCTGTATATATATATATATATATATATATATATATATATATATATATATTTTTTTTTTTTTTTTCAGAAAAATACAAACAAGACGAAAATAAACTAGATATTAAATACCTTCTGCGCGACTTTAATAAATATATCCAGGATCTTCACGGGCGGCTTTTCACACAGCTCTCGAACCGTAGAAATATATGGACGGCTAATATCACACCACACACCGTAGCGATATACGGGCGTTTAACACAGCAGTCGCCTCGTGTTATCAACACGGGCCGCTTATAGCACAACACACAACAGCACTCACATAGTGTGATCAACACTAGCGGCTAATATCACACCACAACAAAAACAGCCTATTCCTCCGTGGAACTCAATCTCTTATGCCGTTTCAAACGGCGGAGCACTTCTACTTGACGTCACTTCCGTACACAACGGGCTTCTTCACAGCTCTCACTCCGATGTGAATGATATCACACGAGCGGCTTGATTCAACACAACACACACACACACACCGAGGAATTATGTCCCACGGTTTAGTAATTCAACACAGCACACACACCGTGTGAATGATACCACACGGGCGGCTAATACACTCCGCACACCCCGTAGAATTATCCGGGCGGCTTATTCATACAAAAATAAAAATAAAAAGACAGCCTATTCCACCGCGGAACAAATCTCCCATGCATGGTTCAATGTCGTAGTAATTTTCAAAATCGAGGACTTTCGCGTCCCTCCGTAACAAATACGACTTTAACCCCCCTAACTTGTTCACAGATCCCAAATACAATCTAGCACAGACGAAATGCAACTGTATTGATCCTAAACAACCAGAATTTCTCTACGTGGATAAAATGTCCACTCACCTTGTTAATATTTTTGCGCTTTAGAAATCCGGTGTGCAGGACCAATCACAGCTGTTGCAAAAACGTCTCAATATGTCCACGTCGGGGCGTCACCATTTTGAAGGAATATTTTGATTACTATATTAAGTGTAATCTTTGCGTGTTCCAAAATAATTGTATTCGAGATCTGATGAAGAAGGTTCCTTGCAAGGATTTATTTAGAAGCTTCCAAAGACAAAGTCAGGACACCACATCTGAATGCAACGTGGGGCCCCAAGTCTCTAACAGTCTACAGAACATCGACTCATTTATACTCAAAATATAAAAGGTTCCTCTTCCCGCCTCTTGATTGAACAAAGGACAGACATGTCGACTCCTAGTTGAACAAATGTGTGATGTTGTTAGTAAGCAGACATTTACATACAGACATGTTGACTCCAGGTTGGACAAAGGTGTAATGTTGTTAGTAAAGACATTTACATACAGTTCCCCTTCTTGACTGGGGGAACAGATGCAATCAGGATCTGACCCCAGACTTTTAGTCTCTAATGACAAAAGACTCTGATAACATCATGCAAATTCCTATCTTCAATAGCTTTGAGGGTAAGAGGATCAATAAGAGTTCACAAAATCACCATCCCACTGTATTCTTTTAAATACTCATGATTATATTACATCTACATGCTTTATAAGTAAATTCAAAAACAGTAAAATTATAAATTGAAAATATTAAATGTCTTCAGTCCTACCATTGAACTTCTATAAATTTAAAAACCGGACATTTAATCCCACAATAGTCTAGAGAGAAAGTCCAGCACGAATCTTGATCGTCGCAAAATGAAGCAATGTTTATGTGTGGAGTTTAGAAATAAGAATAGCAGGTAAGAGAGAGAGAGAGAGAGAGAAAGATAGAGGGGCTTAGCAGTCAAAATTCAGTTTGATTCATTAAAAAATTCGGTGGAAGGGGCATAATAAATGTGAGGCATAACACTATGTGATGTGGTTAAGTGTCACGACGCAATAGCAGATGTGTCCGTCCCTCGAAGCCATCTCGTGATGAAGGTCTTTGTTGAATGAAATGATGGCCGGTGGGGTGCCTGGTGGGCCTGCAGTGCCCCGTCCTGCTGCGTTGGGTTGGGGGCGCGGGCCGCGTTGGGGTGGGGGGCGCTCCTGCTCCGGGGTTTGCTCTCCGGCCGGTGGCCCCTGCGGGGCCCGGGGGTCGTCCTTTGGCGTGGCCGCGGCCTGGGGGGCCCTGAGGTGTTGCGCTTGCTCTGTCCTGGCGGGGGTCGACGGCTCCCCTCTTTGGTGGAGATTTTCATGCATGCTTGATCCACCACACCAACATCTATCGAGACTCAGACACAATTTGTTTCTCCCTCAGGTCATTGATTCGGTGGAGGCTGGTGTCTGTGGATCTCACTCTGCTTCGTCTGTCCTTTCTACCTTTCCTCAGTTTCTCCTTTGGGCCCTTGAGGTTTCCCTGATTTGTTGGAGTTTAGATGTCTCTGGGGTTGGTGAAGGTTAGTGGCCCGGTGGGTGGTGTCTGGTCGGTGCTGGGCTTCGCTTTTCTTTCTTTTCTTTGGTCCCCCTTCGGGTCTCCTGGCGGCCCCACGACTCTGGCTGGATTTTGAAGTGTTCGGTTTAGGTGAACGGTATGGGAATTCTTTTTTTTTTTTCTTTCTCACGCACGCACGCACGCACGAACACACACACGCACGCATACACACACGCACAAACACACATACATAAAAAAAAAAAAAAAAAGGGAGAACAATGATGATGACATGTCAAATGATCAATACTGAGATCTCCCAGAAAAATAAAAAAGAAAAGAAAAAGAAAAAAGAAAAGAGTGGGCAGACTTTTTGGAAATAAATGACTCTCCAGACCTATCGCCATCTCTTCTCTGGGAAGCTGGGAAAGCAGTAATTAGAGGTAAAATTATATCATATTACTCTTATAAAAAGAAACAGGATCAAAAATTAGAAAAAGACTTGGAAGATAAAATTAAACAACTGACGGATGAGTACGCAATAAACCCAAATAACCAAATATGGACTGACTTACAAAATACAAAAATACAGTTAGACAATATGCTAACTAAAAAGACAGAGTTTATAATACAACAATTGAGATACAACAACTTTGAATATAATAACAAATCAGGTAAATTTCTTGCAAACCAACTTCAACGCAATCGGGAAAAATCTCTTATAATGGCTATTAAACGGACAACTGGTGAATGCACACAATCACCAGAAGAAATTAATCAAATTTTTTATAACTATTATCGTAACCTATACTCAGAAACTAACAAGCCTAACCCTGAGCATATTGAGGCATTCCTCAGTAGCTTAAATATACCTCAGTTAACTACTGAATATAAAGATATGTTAGATGCGCCACTCACTATAAACGAGTTGTACAGTGCTCTAGATAGTATGCCTAATTGCAAAGCACCTGGCCCGGATGGTTATCCGGCTATATTTTTTAAGCACTTCTGGTTAATGCTTGCTCCACTATTCTTAACAGTAGTAACAGAAATCAAAACTAATGGTTACATACGCCCACACATGAATACAGCAGCAATTAAACTTTTATTAGAGCCAGAAAAAGACCCCACCCTTCCATCAAGTTACCGTCCGATTTGACTAATTAACACTGATATTAAAATTATCACTAAGGCTTTCACATCTAGACTAGAAACAGTAATCTCGACAATCATTCATAGCGACCAAACAGGCTTTATTAAAGATTGTCACTCTACTAATAATATTAGGAGGCTCTTTAACCTTATTAGCATGTCACAGCGGCATGATAAAAAGGCAGTTATTATATCATTGGATGCAGAAAAAGCTTTCGACAAAGTTAACTGGTCCTTCCTCTTTGCTGTTTTAAATAAATTTGGCTTTGGGAAATCATTTATCCACTGGGTGTCAGTATTATATTATTCTCCTAAAGCTACAGTTACTACTAATGGGATTATATCTCAGAGTTTTACTCTACAGAGAGGCACAAGACAGGGATGCCCTCTGTCCCCTTTATTATTTGCAATATTTATTGAGCCACTTGCATTAGCCATACGCCAGGAAAGAAGGATTCAAGGAATTCACTCTGGGGTAACAGAACATAAAATTAATCTATATGCCGATGATATTTTACTTTATTTAGAAAAGCCTGCTATTTCGTTAGGGGAAGTATTCAACTCAATAACTAAATTCTCACAGTTGTCAGATTATTCTATTAACTGGACAAAATCAACACTTCTACCTATTACAGAAAATTCATGGAACCCTGCAAGCCAGAACCCACACTACTCATTTCCTGTAGGTAATTTAAAATACTTAGGCATAAAAATCGCACCTAAATTAACTGATTTAATTAATTTAAACTTTTCTCCACTTCTGGATAACATTTATAGTGACTTGGAGCGCTGGAATAATCTTCCTATTTCTCTAATAGGACGAATAGCCACCATTAAAATGAAAGTTTTACCCAAAATAAACTATTTTTTCTCAATGATTCCATTTAAACCTACGGCTAACTGGTTCCAGTTGTTGGACTCAGCCATTACAAAATTTTACTGGAATAAAAAAAAAGCAAAGATTAGTCTATCTACTCTTCAGAAAAGTTAATCCAAAGGTGGTCTAGAGGCACCAAACTTTATGTACTACTATATAGCTAACCAGCTACAATATATCATTCTATGGGCACAACCCAACAGAGATACTAACTGTTGGCTGGAACTAGAACAGAAGGATTGTAATAACCTCAGACTTCTAGATTTACTCTTTATTACAACATCGATTAAGCGACATAATTGTTTTAAAAACCAAATGATTTCCACCACCCTGACTGCCTGGTGGAAGGCACTAGAAATTACAAAAGCCCAAGTGGAGCCCTGTGGGCTCTCTCCCCTATGGCATAACCCCGACTTTCAACTTAACAAGCAATAGTTTTATTTAGGTTTGTGGGAGCAGAAAGGAATTACACATCTCCACCATCTCTTCTCAGATAATATGTTTATATCATATACATCCTTGCTCCAAAAATATAGAATAAAAAACGAAAATTTTTTACATTATCTACAAGTTAAAAATATGATAAAGAAACAAATTCCAACACTTCGGGGTACGCTCCAACCGCCTGTTTTAGCTAAAGATATTAACAAGCTTTCTCCGACAACAACAAAAAAACTTTCAAAAATATATGTTACTTTCATATACTGATAAAATGTCTTTACCAATCTCAAAATCGGAGACAGACTTGTCTATAGCTCCGGAATCTGACTTTTGGATTCAAGTTTGTGAAAACGTATTTAAAATGACAAAACACACACATTTACAACTTATCCAATATAAAAGTATTCATAGAACATACATTACTCAATATATGATGAAGAAAATGGGACTCTCAGACGCCGACATTTGTCTCCAGTGTTTACAAAACACTACAGACACTTATTTTCATGCTTTATGGTTATGCACTCCGGTTATGTATTTCTGGACTAAAGTCTTGGAAAAACTTTCCGCTATCTTGGACTGTAGGATACTTTTATCTCCAAACTTGTGTTTGCTAGGTGACCTAACAACAACTGACTTACCACGTAAACAATTTCAATCTACACTTGTAGCCCTTACTATCGCGAAAAAAACAATTCTTGTTAACTGGAAAAATAAACAAACTCTGAATATCGACCTATGGGCTAACCCCATAAATCACATTTTAATGGAAAAAATATCTGCCTCAAATAAAAACCAAATATCAAAATGTATAGAAACGAAAATAGTCTACGTATATAGAATCTTTTAACGTAAATCTGGTTACTTAAGTCTGCCTGTTAGCGAGAGCCATCACATCGCGATAACTTACATTGCTGTTTCTGTATTTGGCAATTTGTAACTAATGGTTGTGTTTTTATAGTCAGGAATCCAGTTTCTGCCAGCAGGATCGAGCAGACAACATTTAACGACACCTTACAGTCACCAACTCCTCAAGATTCACTTCCAATGGGTATTAAGGGTCAATATTCGGAATCACTGCATGCCAGTGGGTTAACTCTATAGGTGCTGTCCCCCCTGGCTGAGCGTGGGCGGCTCTGCCCCTCTGTTGGCTGCTTGGGGGGTGCTGCATTGCGGTGCTCTCCCTGGTGTCCAGGGCGACGTTGCCCCGACGCGGTTCGGGGCCTGTGGGCCTGGGGGCGGCTGGGTTGTGGTGGGTGGCGGGGGGAGCCGGGGCTGTGGGCCGGTGGAATGCCTGGTGGGCCTCCCGTGCCCCATTCTGCTGCGTTGGGTTGGGGGCGCGGGCCGTGTTGGGGTGGTGGGCGCTCTTGGCTCCTGGGTTTGCTCACCGGCTAGTGGCCCCTGCGGGGCCCGGGGGTTGTCCCTTGGCGCTGCCGTGGCCTGGGGGGCTCTAGGGGGTAGTGCTTGTTTTGTCCTGGCAGGGGTCGACGGCTCCCCTCTTTGGTGGAGGTTTTCATGCATGCCAGATCCACCACACCAGCATCTATCGAAATTCAAACACAATCTGCTTCTTCCTCTGGTCGTTGAATCGGTGGAGGCTGATGTCTATGGATCTCACTCTGCTTCTTCTATCCTTCCTTCCTTCCTTTCCTCAGTCTCTCCTTTGGTCTCTTGAGGTCTCCCTAATTTGTTGGAATTTAGATGTTTCTGGGGTTGGTGAAAGACTCTGGTTGGTAACCCGGTGGGTAGTAATGTCTGGTCGGTGCTGGATTTCACTTTCCTTTCTTTGATCCTTCCTCTGGTCTCCTGACAACCTCACGACTCTAGCTGGATTCTGAAGTATTCGGTTTAGGTGAACGGTATGGGATTTTTAATAGGTTTTAGGTGAACTAATGAGTACACACTCACATGCACGCACACATGCACACACACATACACACGCACATACAAAATGAAAATTAAAACAAATGATGATGACATGTCAAATCGGTAAAGTTACTGAAAGAACAAACCTGAGCTCTCAAAAAAATAAATAAAAAAAATAGATAGATTAATGGTGAACAAATCTGAAGAATACGAAAAACCATATACCCACCATGACTCATTCCATGTGTTTCATCATCATTATTCTGTTCATGGCAAGCACGGAAATGCCTCAGCATAGACAGTGTGTTGTTGTATGCCAATTGCTTAGTGCCCAACAAACATTTCACCTTGCAATGCAAATGACGTGAATTTTAACGTGTGTCATTCCATACTTGTATATTGTGTGAAATACCTTATCCGCAGAGATCTGCTCATAGTGTTGCCAAACCGGGGATAACCTTTTCTTGCAGGCTCCATGTCAAAAGAAAGCGTGTTAGTTACGTCAAAAATTGCGTCGCGCAAAACACCAGCGGACACCTAACTTTTGTAGAGAAGCATTGCGCTTTATATGCTATGCGAAACTTTGCAAAAGTCAAACCACTTCCTGAAACCCTGAAGTGTCACACGCCATCGGTGATGTCATTTGCCCGGAATGAATCACGCCTCGACACACGCTTTAGAACTTTCTTCCTGGATTACTAGACACACTTTGAAGCCTCGGCACATTACGTCCCATCACTACTTGTAAGTTCTTGAAGATTTTTTTGTTGTTGTACTTTGCCTTGTTGCCTTTTTGGACTGGCTCAAGTGTGTTTACAATTCCGCCTATTTGTTGCGTGCGTTTTTTGTTATTAATTTTTCTCTTGCCATTGCAAGATCTTTTTGTTGGAGTTTTGCCTGTGTGCTTTCGTTTTTGTTACTTATTTGTTCGTGTTTTGGGATCCACTAAAACCTTACAGGCATCAATGTTGATTTTAAACACTTAATTACAATTTGTTGTAATTACTTGACCTATAAGGAGCTACACTGCTGTTGATAACACCTCAGTTTACCCCTCCTCAAATGGTTAGGGTCTGGTTATTATCCTTGACAGCACTTTGTCATTCCAAGAAGACATCAATTACATCACACTCAGCCCACTTCCACATGTGCAACATCAATCGTTTTAACCTCTACCTTACTTCATACACAACCTATTTCCTTGTGAACAGCTGTCATATCCCGTGAGGATTATTGTAACTATTTGTTTTTTGCCAAATAGTCCAAAACTCTGCCACTCACATGCATTCCTTATCTAAACATATATTTTTATTTTACTAAATGGATTGTAACTCACTCTCACTATAGGAATTACAAGGAAGCTGGATGTGATCAGTAAGACAAAGGGCTGCGAAAAACTGTGGATAAAGAGCATCAACAACCACATTTACTAGACTGCAGCTTCCTGTACATCAGGTCCGGAGAGAATTGCCAGGTGGAAAGGAATTCTGAACCACGTGCTAGACATTTATACACACGAGGAGCCTTTCTATCCAATTTGTGAGCATGAGATCCGCAAGACAACAGACAAGTACAAATTGCTCCAAGCAGGTATTTCACCAACACAGAAGGATGTTGTAAAACTAAGTCCTCATGAGCAGACTTCATCCTTGGAATCTTTTCATCATCATCATCATTCGTTTGGCCCCCCAAAATGTTGTCTTTCCCCTCATTGGAATGCTGTGCAGGTAAAAAAAAATAAAACATGTATGTATATTTGACACTTGCTATGATTCCAATTGTATACAGTCTAAAAACAGTTGGGTCAAAAGTAAACGAACTGTGGGTCAAAGATGGACTAATACTCTACTTGGGTCTATTTGAGCCAACTATGAGTCAAGAAATTGGTCTTTTAGTGTAAAACAACTCATAAATATTGGTCAGATCCTTTACTTGGGTCAAAAAAATAGGATGATTTTGTATAAAAGTATATTGTATCGTATCGTATCGTATAAAACAGCCCGGAAAGTGGGGTCAAATTGACCCATAAAGTGGATCGGTCCATTTTTGATTCGTAATTGGTTTACTTTTGACCAAACTGTTTTTAGAGTGTACATTACTATTAGTCACACATTTTCCTAACATTTCAGACTATATCTTGCTGCAATGCATTACAATGAAAATGCTGAACGACCACAGGCAGAGACAAAGGAAGGTGTGCCTCGCTACAAACTGTCCTTTCCAAAAGTAATTCATAGGGAGTGCAGAGCCAAACTTCTCAAGACTCAGTCAACGTTTGGTAAGACTTCATTAAATTCAAACATTTATTTTTGGGTTTAAAAGTATTTGTCCCTATATATTACATGAAATATGTACAAAGACATAATAACATGAAAATACACACAGTTCAACCAAAGATATTTGTCCTTGTTGTATGTTACAGGCTATGTAGCAGACCTAATGGACCTCATTTTTTAAGAAATCTTTGCCAATCATTGGCATTGACCATACATTGACACAATTGACACATACATTGACACAATAATGGCCATGCCTGTCCCTGAGAAGCCCAGCATGAGAGGCCCGACAAGGTTGTTGCCAGCTATGTGTCAAGGTTCAGACGGGGGGCAGTTTAAACCCAGTGTGATGGCTGTCGTCCTCTGGAAACTCTGCGTGGATGCATTGGACCACGCACGCTGGAATCACCACCCTATTGGCCGCCCAAGGAGTCCCTAGCACCAGCTCACATAAGAACGATATGCTAGATACCTGAAACGACTATAATACATTTCAAATTTTAGTTTTTCAGTGTGGTTGTCTCATGGTTCACTTTAATTTCAGTCATTTCTGTTATGAATATCGGTTTACTTTTTTCTTAGAGCTTGAGAGTGTGTTCATAAGACTGTTAAATCCCTCTCAAACCATATCTTACCGGTGAATTTTTCTGTTGCGTAGTGACCCGTAATCTGCTCTGTAAATCTGCAGGGCATTTTGCAGTGAGTAGACATTCAGACAGGCAGACAGGCTCCAATCCTGGATGGTCAAAATTCTTGAAGTCTCCTCATAACCTAATGCAGTAGGTTTTTTGTGTGTGTTTTTTTCGATGGTAAGTATAATTGTTAGATTAATATATCCTAATTATCCCATATTTATGTCTTTTATTAATTGCAAAGCATTTATTCAACATTGGGAATGTAGTCAACATTGTAACCTAAACCTATGTTTGAACTTTGTGTGTTGGAATCACGACAGGAAATGTGCCATCATCACAAGACAAATGGCCAGATGGTTGAGAAACTATTAGTGTTAAAGGATGTCTGCATTTTTGCCTATGTAACGACTTTTTGTAAATGATTGTTGCTTCCCCAAACCCCTCAGAGCAGTAATGTCCATGTGGTAGGTCAACCCAAATAAAAGGAGGAGAAATGACAGAATGTGTCAGAAAAGGCAGAAGCTTGTGATCTGTTCACAACTCTGTTCATTTCTCCTCGCAAGCCTATATCTCTTGTCTTCCTTCCGTGTCTGTTTATTAAATGTTCTAGGTTGAATGAACCTGACATTAACTTGGTCCTTCAAGCCGGATGCTAAAAGACCACCAAGATTCCAGCGGGCGTGGTGGACTCCAGAAAGACCATGGCCATGGCACAGGCTCCCTAGAGTGAGCCTAAGATCCTTTTTTGAGGACTGTAACTCTGCCTGCCAGCTGGGATCTGACAGGCTGACAGCATTCTGGCGGAGGGAAGACACCAGTGGTGATAAAAGTTTACTTTCCAGGGGAAAGTGTGAGTGAAAAAGATTGCGCGAAGGTACTGACTCAATAGTGTAAAACCTTGTGAATACTAGTCAATGGCAAGTGAAAGGGAACGATGCCAGAGTCGTGTACGTACCTAAATTCCGTGAAATGCTGACAAAAAGGCCTTGTGTGAATGTGTGAAGTGAATGGTGTAAAGTGTAGTATCGCTTGATACTTGATTCATATTAAACAAACAGGATTGGAAGTGAACTCATTGTGGAAGCAAAGGCAAGAATTCTCTGCCCCGTTGGGTAGAAAATTGAGAATTACCACAGTGAGAAATTTATTGTCACCCTGTTTTTAAAACATATCAGTCCCTAGAACACCCTACGTGTTGACAAACTGGACAACATTTTCTAAAATTGGTGGGTTGAAATACCTGCCCGTGAACCAAAAAACAAACGAGATAGAGAAATAAGACTTGAGCTGGCGCTAAGATTAAGTCCAGGAGAAAAGTTTGAGCCTTAACAGCCTACTGATATCGAGGCATAAGTGTATTGTGTGTAAAAGTGTATGTGAGCTCCTGTATGTGTCTCTGTCATATTGTCTTGAAATGATGTCTAAAAGGGTTTGAATTGTGTATAAGGGGTTGTTAGATAGTGTCTAACATAACTGCATAACAAAACGGTGGAAATAAGAAATTTTGGGTGGTGTCAGACCTGAGGTGCGTGGGCTGAAAGTGGTCCTGTCAGGGGTTAATACCCGGGCCTCGGGAAATTTGTGAGAGAAAAAAAATAATAATAAAATAAAAACATTGTGGGATTGAATAAGGTTAACTTGAATAACTAAGAGGTTTAATTTGATGGATTGGTACTCAAGTTACTCGAGTTATTATGAGATAGTACTGATTGAAAGTAAGTCAAAAATTGCATTGCTGTGAATGGAGAATATATGTACTGAGGGGGGTGTCTGTTTGGTGACTAATCCTGAGGGGGGTGAGTGTGTTTTATAATTATGCCCATCTGGTGAGTGGCGACCAATCGGTGGTCGGTCCGTGCTTGTTCTCGTGCCGTGCTTGTGTGGAGCAGTCGGATTTGCCACTCTTGTAGCGGAGTTGATCGACGCCTGCTGATTGTTGGTCATCTGCCCCTTTAGAGAGGGGGAGGTGAGAATTGCACAGACCCCGGTTGGGTTGCCTTGTTGAGAGGAATTAGTTATTGTAAATGTGTCCTGGAGGCATGCAAGAAGAGAACTATTAGACGTGTTGAGGTGTGTTTGAAAGGAGAGAGAATAGTTAAATAAAAAGGAAGTAAGGGATAAAAACAAGTTAATAATTAGTAATTAACAAAGGGCCATAGATGAAAGAGGAGATTTTGATGAAGAAATATTCAAAATTGCTGAGTGCTTTTGTTCCTTAAATTGACATTTTTAATTTACTTAATATGACAAGAGTGCAGATAGTAGGAAAATGATTGGTGACCATTGTAAATGATTTATTACACAATTACACAATTTCTATTCTAGGTTGAATTGGCAAAAAAAAAGAAAAGAAAAGGTGATTAAACTGGCAATATGTGGAGTTGTGATAATTGTTTAGATTAATTATTTAAAATAAAAATAAAAAGGTTAAATGAGACTGATAAAAAAATGAATAAGAAGAAACAGTATGTTGAAATTTGAATTATATTAGAGTTAAGTAAAAGAAAAGTGCAGAATTAGTAGATGGATTCAGAGTGTGATTCAATAAAGTGTTTTAGAACAAGTAGTGGTGTTGTTGATGATAAACAGATGGGAATTGTAATATGAGAGGCCTCGGTTTCTCCCTCATCAGTCTGACCCTGAGTGAGTCAGTCCACTCCTCCACTTTCTGTGGACAAGAATTTAGCAATAGTCCACCTCCTATTAAAAGGCTTATGATAAAAATGGAAAATACATAATGATTTATATATTATTAGATACATATATAATGCAAATCTAGTTTGTTAAATACAAGTTTAGTGAAATCTGAAACTTTGCTTTAAGTAAGTAATGATGATTTTCGGCCATGACTATTGTAAAGTATTTATAGAGGCACCATTGGGCAAATTGCCAAATGGGGAAGGCCTTTTTACTCAAATGATAAACGCTTTTATGTGGAATTGACTTCCTTAACAGAGAAAGACGATTAAGTATTCGAAAAGACTATAGACTATTTACTATTACTTTGACAGGTAGTGATTTAAACACTTATTGACTAAATTTGAAAACACTTACTATGAGTTAAATGTTTTAAAAGTTGTATTACTGTGATGTTTGCATGTATTAACAAGCTTGACAGTGACTCATGCAGATTCTAATTGGAACAACAACAAAATTGAAGTAAGAGACCTGAAGTGAAGGAGTGGAATTTGACTAAAAGTTTAGATGAGTCTATAAATTATGCTAGACATGTTGAGAGTGTAGTGTGAAATAGAAAAGAAAAGAATGTGGGAAAAAATGCTGAGACATGTTGGTGTGATAAAGAAGGTATGAGAATGTTTGACATACTAGTGAAATTTTAAGTAGAGCAGAAAGACAGGTTAAAGAGTGTAAGGATAATGCTGGACAAACTAGGAAGTTGTTTCAATTAATGATGTAATGTATCACAGTTATGGTAGAAGGAAACAGTAAATGTTGAGATGGTAAGTGTCTGCGTCAGATTAGATGTGATTAGGAAAAGAAAAGAGATGACGGTATTTTTTGTTGTTTTTATTCTAAACTGTACAGGAAGGGCTGTTTAACCTGCTTCTTGATTAATTCTGGATAAAAAGTAATTCTGATGTTGGTTTAATGACAGCATGTAAGTAAGTGGAAATCAGAGCGAATAAGTGATTCCCTATGCTAAAGACTATTGAAGTAAGATGCTGAAGTAGAGATAAATTTCACTAGGACTTGCTAAAGGAAGGAGTGCTGATTGAAAGTAAAAAATTTTTTAACTAGACACATGATTAGATAATTTGGATTCTGAAGCAAAATAATGAATGATATATATACATATATATATATATGTATATATATATATGTATATATATATATATGTATATATATATATATATATGTATATATATATGTATACATATATACATATATATATATACATATATATATATATATATATATATATATACATATATATATATATACATATATATATATATATATATATACATATATATATATATACATATATATGTATATATATATATATATATATACATATATATATATATATATATATATATATATATATATATATATATATACGTATATATATATATATATACGTATATATATATATATATATACGTATATATATATATATATATACGTATATATATATATATATATACATATATATATATATATATATATACATATATATATACATATACATATATATATATACATATATATATATATATATATATATATATATATATATATATATATACATACATATATATATATATATATATATATATATATGGTTACCACAAGGATATTGTGAATGTCCCACAATACCCTCTCAAGCAATTATAAATTGCTTGGGTACATTTGAAAGTCAGATTTTGACTTGCATGGACGACATTTTTTTATGGCATCAAAGAAAATGAATTGAACTGTGAGAAAAAGGTATAAAATACTTTAATTTACTAATAAATAGAGCATAATGAAAATAGAGTTATATTACGCTTTTGTGCAACAAGGGTGTTTAGGTTATGTTTTGACTGTAAAGTGGTTATTATGGAGACCCAACGAGAAAAGAAGCAATCTTGTCGGCCCTAAGATTTGAAACAAAACACTAAATGATATCTTAAACCCATGGGTGGTATTGTGACCCGTTGTGAGCTTTTGTTGTTTTTGATTATGCTATTTTAAAATGAAATGACACCCACGAGAATCCTGGGCGTACGTAATTAATTAGCCAGAATCCTGGGCGTACCTAATCAATTGGCCAAGACGGCTGCCACCCTGGGTGGGCGGAGTGGTGAGAATCCTGGGCGTACCTAATCATTTGTCCAAGGTAGTATTAGTAGTAGTAGTAATAGTATTTGCAATAGTAGTAGTTATACATAGGCCAAGCCTTGAGTACACAGAAAAAAGGGGGTGAGTTGAGCTCAACAGGTAGAGAGATGACAGGCAGCCCTGATTGGCCGAGGCAGTTGCTATGCACAAGTGAGAGACCGGGCAATATAGCTAAAAAAAGCACTTTTTAAAAATCAGTCCATTCCTTAACATTTAAAAAAAATTATAATAATGTGGTGCTTTTATTTTTGAAAATGTATTTTATTTTTTTAAATGGGAATGAACTGAACAGTTTAAAATTGGAACGATTGGAATCGGTCAAGAAATGTGGACGTTAACCATAATCACCATAAACTAAAAGTTCTTTACTGTCGCTTTAAGAAACATGCACATTCACGCCTACACATTTGACTTTAACTTGTTGGACACATCACACACACAAATTGTGCTTCATCTGAGTTGTATGAGAAAGCGCACACCTCGAACAAAAGGCTCTCACGACTTAACGGTTGAAGATGCAGATTCTGCTGTGATTTTGAGTGTAATTCTGTTATGACACAAATTTCGAACAAGCAAAAGGATTTTGCTTTTCAGCCTTTACAATTTAAAGTACAGTATTGACATTTTTTGAGCAGTGGTATGAAAGGCTCAATAACATTTGTAAAGGCACACTTATGAAAATGGTGCCCTTACCACGAGTATAAATGTCAAACAATAGAAAAATATCCACCGGAAACCCAAACAAATGTGGAGTACCTTTGGTGGGTCAACTTGAGAAAGACTGAGTGCATGAATAAAACGTTTTTTAGAGTGTCCAGAAAAGCGCTTATGTATGAGATACATTATTGTTATGAAAAAACTATAATAAGTTTTTCAGACGATGCATTCTGGCGAGTTTGAAGATGAATGAGAAAGAGATACACGTTATTTTGACGTAAAACTGAACGCTTGCGCCCTGACTGAGAGAAACAGCCTATGCAAATGAAGTACACTGAACACGTACTGCATGATGACTGGATGCCTGAAACCCGCCAACACAAACGACCTACGTCTGCCAACATCAGGTAGAAGTTACAAAAGCCACAACAGACGAACGTCACAATCTCCACGACCATCAAAGCCCAATGTGATCTACAATGAGCTCACACAAGAAGTTAACACACAGTAGACCGGACTGTGGTAATTGTAGTAAATGTGCAGAACGCCTGATTGAACACAATAATCTGAGTGAGATATGTAAATGTGATCAATCAGAGTCTGCTTTCCAGTTGTGGCCTGGGTGATCCGCTGTGAAAAGCCTCTGGACTGAAACAAGTCCAGAATGGATTTCTTTCCCTTTGAAAGCAAATCCTCATTAAAGTTGAACAACAATAGGTTGGCAGTCCATCATCGCCAAGGCGTCCAAGAGACTTCCAAGGTTTGGAAGAAATGTGCCAAGATTCAGGTTGGGTGGCCCGTAGACCGTAGCTATCACAGCCTCGACAGGAGCGTCAACCCTGACGACAGCAAATTTGAGGTCAAGCACATTTTAAATAAACCGACGGGGCTCCGTCGAAGACAATCGCGATAATAGACTGCGACTCCGCCACCCTTTTTTTGGGCCATGTCTAGTCTATTTGAATATGAAACTTGTCTGTTGTACACAAAAGTGCTGCATCCCTCCAGTTGCAAGTGATGGGGGAAGAAGGATCCAGACAAATTAGTTTGGAGGCTTTAGACTCTTGGGGCGTTTTAAGAGGGAATGAAGCGTTTTTCCTGAGATGTTGTAAGCTGCCGTGCCAGTAAATGACGTCAGGAGCACAGCAGGCTTGGACATATCGGCTTTGTCGCGGAACCTGGGAAGCTGACAGAGAATCTTACTGGCCTCCTGGTAAATGCACTTGATGACATGCAATTTAGAGCAGCCATCTCTTCCGGAGATGAAATAAAAGAACGGCTCGAGGAGACGATCCGAAAATTTCAAATAACACTCACGCACAGCGTAGAAGACAGACAGCTTGCGTTTCATTGAGACTGCGGTACATCTTACTCACAAATTCGGCGCTCAACTTTGGCGCCTCAACTGTCAGCAAAACCGCGGCAGGTTCCAGCAGCACGTCGACAGGTAGGCCCGGTGAAAAACACATTTAATATGGCTCAATATTAGACCAAGTAGTCCGTACATTTAATGCAAATGATTTTGTTATGGAGCATCATTGATTGATTAGTGTTGCAATGCTCACTATCAAAATATCATCAAAACCATAATCTGTTATTTGATCACAGTTAGCAGTTAAGTCATGCTTCCATATTATTTCATATGTGGACAAATTAGCTGGATTACTTTCAGATAAGCACGTGTGGGGGCGGGGGGCAGTGTGTGCGAGAGACATTTATGTGTGTGTGTTTTTTCTTACATCGATTGCTATGTGTATTAAGAACACAATTGTTAACATTATTATTAGGGGTGTGAATTGCCTAGTATCTAGCGATTCGATCCGTATCACTATTCACTATTCATACGATTCGATTCGATTAATCCCGATACAAATCTATAAATTGATTATTGCAATTTTTTAACTGAAATTTAGAAAATACTAATCAGTAAACTTGTACATGTACAATGTAAGATTTGTATGAAAATGTATTATTTTTCTGAAACTTCAGGCTTATGACTGTGAGCCACTGTATTTAACAAACAATCTGTTGCATGTTTGAACAGCATTGAAATAAAAATATTTAGGCTTAATATTCCATTAATATAACATTCTACCATGCTTAATGTGTGAAACCTAACCCTAAGCAAGACGTTTCGTTGAATATTTCCATAAAGAAATTATGTTTAAACATCGATTCGGCCGCATATTCGATTCGAGATTTGCGCGCTTGTACGATTGCGATATATTGCCGAATCTATTTTTTTAACACCCCTAATTATTATTATTATTATATATACTGTACATTTATCATTAGCAGCAGAAACATCAGTTGTTAAAGCCACTAGTGGAGAAAGTTTTGAAGGACTGGGTGACTCCAGTCATGGTGGTGAGGAGGTGGTGCCGTTTTTGGAGGAGGGGGAAGGTGTGTTGGCCTCATTGAAGGAGGAGGTAGATGAAAAGAAACCAAATAAAGCAGGAGCTTCTAGTAAGCAGACTTGTGTTGTGTTGTTGTACTGGGTTGGCAATTTTATGTTTATGTTCCAAGTACAATAAAACCGGAATTAGGAGCCTATTCACTATTGTAGTAGTTTTGATGGCCTGATAAATTAGACGTCAATGTTACTTTTTTATGTTATTGATTAGGCCTATATTGTTTTTGCTCATACAGATCTAACAGTCCTGTCACCAGAGACAATGTCTAGTATTGTAACAGCTAAGCCAAGAAGTCAAATTTGATGTGACTCTCAAAGAGCATGTTAATGAATGCATACAGCAAAGCAAAAGCTAACATGAGTCCGGGACTAAAGGCGGACAATCACTTGTTACGTTGTTCTCCAAGACAGCAAAGTCAGCAAAGTCATTGACGTAATCAGCAGATTAATAAAAGAAACGATTTCTAAAGAATGTAAGGGAAGCAGGAATGTTTTCTGTGCAGATTGACACCACACACACAAGATATGACCTCCATGCACAGACCAGTGTGCTGTGATAGTAAGATATGTCACTGATGTGATCGATGAGCGTCTCATTTGAGTGTTGGACTGTGAGTCATAAATTTTGTGAAGCTACTCAGGATGGGATATGGATGTTTTTTTTGTATCAAAATTTTTTATTTGATAAAGCTGTTTCTTTTTCATTTCCTCTTTTATTGAGTACTGCTGTTATTGTTTAATTGTTGTATGTTTTTTTCATTGCATGCTCAGTTTTGAAGATTTTGTCATGGTTATCTGATTGACATTCTGTAAATTGACAGGAGTTGGACATTTTTTTAATATTTGTCATCATTATAATTTGTACTATGCGTGCATGTGATTTGACTGCCTTTGATAAAACTTAGCTAGTACCTACTATTGCATTCAACTGCCCAAGAATTTTATTTATTCATGCATTTTACATTTTCACCTTGGTGTGTGCCTTATTTTTGCGTGGATATCTGCAACATTTGGTTACATAAAGTTTCTGGATTTTGTTTACTGAGCTTCTAAATAACCCATTTCTGATGTTAAAGGTTTTGAAAAGTAGTACACATTTTAGTACAGTCACAGTAGCTGGCTTGGTTGATTCTGTATGAATATCACGGATAGGCTATAGGTTTTTTTTTTTGTGGCAGTGCAACGTTAACATTTTTTTTTTTACCAAGTTTAGTAAGGCCGGCATCAACATGGCACCCTAAAGTGCGTTGAAGGTCAACGTCATAAGATTCTCTTCAGTTTGTACCACACAAATGATGAGACCTTAATTCACTGTTAACGCTTATATTTTTGTATTTGTAATGTTCCAATGCGGCAGGAAGGAAAAAAAAGGTGCATCGAAGGCCTCTTCATCTCAAATTCCCGGGCTGAAGGAAGGGGCGACTGCAGGGCAGCAGAGGGAGGGGGGAGGAGGAGGAAGGGTGACGAGGGAGAAGGGACCGGGAGACGGAGGAGGATGGGCGGGCGGGGGGTAGGTGAGGAGAGAGAGGCGGCAAGGATTGTGATTAACTTTAGATGGATGGTGTTAAAAAGTGTCCCAGGCCAGCTGTCTGGGAACAAATCTCATTAAATCTGAAAATGTAGTAAATGAGAATCTCAATTCTTACGTGAATCAATTTTTTGGGCACACCTCTAGTGCATTACTGTACTTGAAATGTCCAGTATAATACTATAAATTTAGATCCAGTTAATGACTGTGTTTTTGAAGACTGATTATAGTATTTTTATTTTATTGAACCAGCTACCATTTTATACTACGCCTGTCATACATTAACTTATTCAAACCCCAAAACGTATTTATATGTTTGTTATGCTAGAGCATACAGTAGGCTTTGATACAGCTTCTGACATGAAGCTTATAGCTTATATCGCTTATAGCAATGGTAGTTGTTACAAAACGGCCAGCAGGTGGCAGCAGAGTGTAGAGATGGTCGTTCAGTAACGAGAAGGTCGGCTGTTTGATCCCCGCTCTCCCCAAGTCATGTGTCGTCGTGTCCTTGGGCAAGACACTTCACACACATTGCCTCCAGTGCTACTCACACTGGTGTATAGAAGGTGCAAATGTTTGGTGGTGGTCGTAGGGGCTGTAGGCGCACACAGGCAGCCACGCTTCCGTCAGCCTGCCCCAGGGCAGCTGTGGCTACTTAAGTAGTAGTGTGGATGTGTAAGTTCATGAATAATGTATCCGTTCCATTGTAAAGCATCTTTTGAGAATCTGATTAGATAGAAAAGCGCTATATAAATCCAATGCATTATTATTATTATTATTAGGGGTGTTAGAAAAAATGTATTCGGCAATAGAGCGCGATATTACAGTGCGCAATTCTCGAATCGATTCGATATGTGGCCGAATCGATTTTTAAACATAATTTTTTTAATGGGAATATTCAACAAAACGTCTTACTTAGGGTTAGGATTCACACATTAAGCATAGAAGAATGTTTTTTTAATGGAACATTAAGCCTTAATATTTTATTTCAGTGCTGTTCAAACATGAAACAGACTTCAACCTGTTTATTAAATGCAGTGGCTCAGTTATAAGCCTGAATTTTCAAAAAATAAATACATTTTCATACAAATCTTACAGTGTGCATTTACTGATGAGTATTTTCTAAATTAGCGTTTAAAAAAAAATCGCAATAATCAATTTATAGATTCGTAATCGGGATTAAATCGAATCGAGACCTATGAATCGTGATGCAAATTGAATTGCCAGGTACTAGGCAATTCATATCCCTAATTATTATAATAATAATAAATTATTATTATTATTATTATTATTATTATTATTATTATTATAAGGGATCAGCCAGGGCCAACAAGCTCTTTTCCCCAACGTTTTCAACAGGTTTGTGAATAATGATGAAATTTAGCTATATTCTAATGCTAATTGCTGCAAAATGGAAACAAATAGCAATATACATTTTTTTCTTGATGAAAGAAGAGACTCTAATCTTTCTTTTGGTAGGTTTTATATCAATAGAACACAAAATTCTGTGGATCTTGCAAAATCAGTCAAAATACAGTAAAACAGCCGGGAGCAAAGGGGGTTACTTCAGTGAAAATGGCTGGGAGTGGATGAGTTAAATGTTCATGAATTAAAATTATTCAAGATCCTCCGTGATGTGTTGCAGTGCTGTGTCTCCCGTTTGGTTCGGTGAGCAGTCAAGTGGCTCAGGCCAGCACAGGCGATGGAGACGCTAACAAAGAGATACACATACTGTTGCACTGAAATATGCCAAAATATACTGTAAAACTATTGAGAAAATGCTTAGTTTTTTGACTTTGTAGAAAACAAATTCCTTGTTTCACTGTGCATTTCAGTGGAGGACACTGCCCACCTGACTGAAGGTTCCGGTGGCGCTGCTGAGCTTGTAAAGCGCACAGCCTGGTACCAGTAGGATGGAGGAGAGCGCCATCATCCAGCCCAACACGTAGGCCCAGGTGGGGTACATGTACCAGCGGTTGAATTTCAGTGGCTTGTACTCAACTAACGAGTATATAAAAGAGCCCTGAAAAGTGGAAAAAATTCCATTTACATATCAGCACATGGCACGGTTTTGAGTGTGTACAGAACGAGCCATTGAACCCAAAGCAAAATTTGATTTTAAGGCCCTTTAATTCTGCCACTTCTATAAATTATTAAAAATGTGTACACCAGCCAAAGACTCAGTGTCCGTGGTAGTGATGTTTACATTACGCTATTGTCAATCTGGCATGTTTTTTTAATGTGTATGGTTTTAATCTCAAAATATAGCACATTGTTTCACTGGGGTTGATTTACACATTCCAATGTTTTACTACAGCATATTTTTGCAAAAACAAGCGCAATCTTGATTGCTCATGAAAACAAGCAACCAGCTCAGTGGCCTTGTACTGTAGTGGAGTGTCCGTCCATTGACTGGGAGGTGAGATCATGGGTTCCATCCCTGCTCGGGTCATACCAAAGACTTTAAAAATGGGACCCATTTGCCACCCTCCTTCAGATTCAGAATATTTTTTGTCATTGTCACAAAGGAACAACGAAACTACGTTTGAATCATCCATCCAGTGCAAATTCCCACAAAATAAATACCCATAAAATAACCCAGTGCAAACATCCAACACAGTATAGGACATAGTACAACAAAGACTAAGCGCAATTTAAGGTCTTGTCATTAATAAAGTGCAGAGCAGAAATATTCAGATACCTGAGAATGACATTGTGCATCAGCGCAAAACCAGATCATTGAATCAAATATTATGGTTGTCAAACGTTGAGAAAAAAGGGTAAATGGAAAAAGGGAGTAGTGACATTCTGTATCAATGCAAACCGTTTCAAAGTTATTGTTGTTGGAGGTTATTATTGTCCATAAAGGGGGGCGGGGGGAAGAGAGGAAAGAGGGGCAGAGTTCAGTAGCCACACAGCCTGTGGATACAGACTGTTGGCCAGTCTTGATGTTCTGGCCCATATGGACCTGTACCTTCTCCCTGAGGGCAGCAGGTGGAAAAGGTGGTGAGGTGGTACTCAAACAGCCAGTAGAGTAGATGGTGCTAATCTCAGGGAGAGTTGTTCCAATGATTCTCCCAGCAGCTTTCACCACCCGCTGGAGAGCCTGCTGGTCAGCCTTAGTGCAGCTGGAGAACCACACTAAGAATCCATATGTTAGAATGCGTCTGATGGCACAGTTGTAAAAGTTCACCATCAGAGATCTAGGAATGTGAGCGCTCAGCTTCCTCAAATAGTAGAGGCGTTGTTGTTGTGTCCCATTTGGTGGAGCTTGGACCAGAGTTTGAACGGCCGGATGGCGTTAAAGGCCGAGCTATAGTCCACAAAGAGGAGTTGTGCAAAGGGCTCTAAAAGTACATGCAGCACCATGGCAATGGCGTCCTGAGTTGACCGGTTCGCTCTGTATGCAAATTGTTGCGGGTCCAGTGATGGCGGTAGGGCAGCTTTAATGTGTTTGATGACCAGTCTCTCCAGGCATTTGGCAGGGATGGAGGTGAGAGCCACAGGCCTGTAATCATTCTAACATGTGACATTGAACTGTTTTGGAAGAGGAACAATTGTAGCTGCTTTAAAGCAGGCAGAGACCAGCGAGCAGGACAGCGAGGTGTTGTAGATAGAGGTGAAGACGTCTGCCAGGTCTGCAGCACAGTCTTTCAGCATCTGGCCCAGAACTCCGCCTGGAGCGGGGTCAGTCGATAGAAGGGGAGGCAGGACAGGGTCGGTGTTGTCCCTGTCAAAACGGGCATCGAAGAGGTTTAGGTCCTCAGCCAGAGTGGGACTGTCAGCTGAGGGTGATGGTGGTTTCCCTTTTGTAGTCCGTGATGGCCCTGATGCCCTCCCAGACTTGTCTCAGGGCTGTGGTGTTCTAAAACATGGCCTCAATACGCCTCCGGTAGTGATATTTGGCAGTATTGATGCCCCTCCTGAGATAAGCCCTAGCAGCACTGTTTGCCTCCTGGTCTCCAGACTAGAATGCAATGTCCCTTGCTCGGATAAGTTGTTTTACACTGTGTGTCATCCATGGAGGATTATTAGGAAACACACGGAACTGTCTCCAGCATGTGACATTGTCCACACAGAAGCAAATGTAATCCAAAACAGTGTGTGTAATTGTCCAGTGTGACACGATTGTTGGTGTCCTGCTCTTCTAATATATCCCAGTCTGTGTATTTAAAGAGCAGGACACCAACAATTGTTGCTTGACACTCAGCATTAAAGGGTTGGAATTTAGGGGTTAGACCACCAAATGATTCCTGAGCTGCTGCTCACCGCTCCCTCAGGGGATGGTTCAAATGCGGAGAACGAATTTCGCCCCACTTAAGTGGGTGTGACAATCAGTAGTACTTTCACCTTAACAAGGAGAGACACATACAAAATGATGTGAGTGGTGATGGGGAGAACATTTTTGAAATGCCAGTATCAAGAGTTATCATTACAAGTCATCTCCCCTGGAGTGCTCGTTCAAGTTTCTTGTTGGCAAACCACCAGATCTACCTAGAGCGGCTTCTAACACTTTTTACATCTGTTGCCAACAGCACGCGATATCGTTTGTAGCAAGTAAACTTGCCCACTATTTTAAACATTAGCAATCAGGCTCAAAATAGGAAAATTCATATCAACTAGGCCCATAAAAAAATAAAGAATAAAAATAAACTAGTAAAATATACATTAGCTGTAAAATTCTCCTTTAGTTTGTTCGTAGCGATGTCCCGATCCGATCACGGGATCGGAAATCGGGCCCTATCACGTGGTTGCTGACTTGATAGGAATTGGACATTGTCTCCCAATCAGGACTCGGATAAATATGTGAGGTTATTTTTTTTAATAACTTTATTAAAGTTATTTTTTCCACAGTGTGTGTGGTTAGGGTTAGGGTACTACAGTGACCCTAATTAGGAGTGTGAATTGCCTAGTACCTGGCAATTCGATCCGTATCACGATTCATAGGTCACGATTCAATTCGATACCGATTAATCCCGATACGATTCTATAAGTTGATTATTGCAACAACAACAAAATACTCAAATTTAGAAAATACTAATCAGTAAACTTGTACATATACAATGCAAAATTTGTATGAAAATGTATATTTAGGCTTAATATTCCATAATATAACATTCTACCATGCTTAACGTGTAAAACCTAACCCTAAGTAAGACATTTTGTTGAATATTTCCATAAAGAAATTATGTTTAAACATCGATTCGGCCACATATTGAATCGATTCGAGAATAATGCTTGTAAGATTGCGATATATTGCCCAATATTTTTTTTTTAACACCCCTAGACCCTATTAATGCCATCGAGCGGCTAAACAAGGAAGTTGTTAATAAGTTAATGTGTAAACGGAGACGGTGCAACTTGCACTTTGTGCAGAGGGGCATTTCGGGTGGCGGAAAGGAAGTGCAGTAGATATATTTATATATATATATACTTTCTGTGGACATATGAGTCAAAACAGTTATGTTTGGTTAAAAGTCAACATTGCATACCAGCAAAAGAACCTTCTCCTACAGTGAAGCAGGGTGGTGAGAATGTTAAGTTCTGGGCTGGCATTTTTATCCTCAGGACCTGGACAACTCCACATAGTCCAGGGAATCATGAATTCAGAGGAATATTGTGAAATGCTGGATACATAACCTGAAGCCGTCCTTTGTGAAGTTACAGTCTGGTAGAAGATGGATCATGCAACGTGACAATAATCCAAAGCATTCCAGTAATACAACCAAGGAATGTCTGAAGAACAACAAGAAATGTTCTGGATGTACCCAGTTAAAATCCTGACTTAAAGGGCAGTTTATGCTAGACGCCCATCCAACCTCTCTTAATTGGCTGCATTTTGCAAGGAAGAGTGGCAAAAAAAAAAAAAAGTAGATGTGAAAGACTGATAAGTCACTAAAGAAAGTGCTTGGATGAAGTTCTTATTCCAAAAGGAGGTGAAATGTCTGATTAAGTGACAGGTTCACATACTTTTGCACCCATAAAATATGAGTTTTTCTTAAATCAACAACTTTTGCTCAATAATGAATGACAATATTATCATTCTTTTTGTTTAAGTCCATTATTTCAATTTCAGCATTGTAGATTGGGGTATGACTAAAAATTTAATAAGGTTATTTTGATATTTTATACAAAAAATCTAACCATGCCTGCAGGGTTCACAAACTTATATATATATATATATATATATATATATATATATATATATATATATATATATATATATATATATATATATATATATATATATATATATATATATATATATATATATATATATATAGTGCTGTCAAAGTCAAGTTCTTTACAAACTTGGAATTTACAGTGGAGCATCAGACCTTCCCAAACCCATTCCCATTGAAAAACACAATTAATAAGCATACTTATTACTAGCAGTGAATTTGTGAACTTAATTTTCTTTTTTTTAAACAAACGTTTTGTATTCATCATCTAATTAAATAATTAGTTCATTCATCATAAATATTGCAATAAAAACATTACATATCACAATTAAAATAATTTACATACACAGTTTTTTTTAACCTTCATCTGTGAATGACATGGCCTCTTAGTTAATTATAAAAATTAAATAACCCTTGACAACAAAAGTTTACTCACCTCTGCATGTGGTGCAGGTGTATCTAATGAAATATCTAACGATCATATTACAGCTAAAACCTAAAAATTTCACTCACCAATGAGATCAAGGGGGTCAAGTAGAGCCAGCAGATTTTGAAGAACGAATTGGGACGGTCGCCTGTCATGTCGGCTATGATGCCGTACAGCCGCTCCGCTCCTTCATGGAAAAGTATGCAGTTGCACAGTAGCACTTAATAATAAGACCATATTGGCACTACTGTAATACTTGTCAAGCTAGTAATGACAAAATCAAGCCTAGAAAAAAAGTGCATGTTAGTTATTAACGCATTATTTGTTTTTGGTAGTGATTAACTTTGACCACCGGAGGCGTCGATATCAATCTGGTCAAAGTTCACTACTGCTTGCAACAAGGCCAAAAAGGATTTATCAATTGAGCAGGCACACATCAGATTAAAACCCTTGATGAGAGTTTAGCTGATATGTAATTATTTTTTTGCCATTAAATCTTAAACGTCCGCACCGCAAAGCAAAAAAACACTAAAAGCGAAGACATGACCCATCAACCTACCAAATATCCAGCCCACTGACAAGCTTTGAAACACACAGAGAAAGAGAAGGCATGCTCCATTGCAAGCGTAGTAGTCGAAAATCTGGAAGATGTACATCCCTCCCTGAGAAAGACATCAGGGAGAAATGTTATATTTGGACTCGCTGGCCACACTTCTAAGTACACCTGTACAACGTTTTCTAATAGCTACACCTTACATCTCATTAACTTGTGGAGGTATGCCTAAAAAGTCACATGGCAATACTGTAAGTGTAAGTACTGTATGTATTGAAGGTATTAGTTGATTACTATATTAAGTGTAATCTTTGCGTGTTCAAAATAATTGAAAAATGAGATCTGATGAAGAAGCTTCTTTTGCAAAAGATTTATTTTAGGAGCTCCTAAAAGACACAAGACATGCTTACATTCAAAGGTGATGTTAAGCCTCGAGTGTGTCCATATGAAAAACACACAGTCGCTTTATAGAGGAAAAAAGCATACTCTTCCTCTGAGGCTGGACAAAGGGTTAGCAATTATAATAAACAGACAAGTGATTCATTGACATGTTTACTCCAGTCTTGTCCAGAGCCGGAAATATATGACTAGACAGGTACGACCCTGCGACCTAGACTCCCTAAGACCCACAGTGTTATCAACTTGAGAACATGCATGCCTCCCATGTGCATTCCTGTCTCACCAGCTGGAAGGGAGTGAAAAGTGTTATTCATTACAATACAGTTATATGTCCAATATATTTCACACAAACATTATCAGTTAAATGGCATCTATATACTATAAGTAAATTCATAAACAGTAAAAATATGCATAGAAAATGTTAAATGTCTTCAGTATGTATGTACGTACGTACGTACGTACACACAACCGCGGAGCCCAACCCAAGACACGCTTAGGAATGCCCTCTCATTTGAATAACATTTTGACCTAACAGAGCGTCTGCAGCATGGAATAAACAAATTTGAGAGCAGAACGTTTTTATTTATTGGTATATATTTAAATCTATTTATATATATTTTTAATTTCAACATTTATTTTTATACTTATTTATATTTTTTTGAATCTTGTTTTTATTTTTAGATTATTTTTTACTTTTAATTATTTATTTAGGTATATATCAATATATTGTTTTTATTTCCATTTTTATTTGTTTTTTTGCATATAGTTTTTAAATTATATTTTTTTATATCGATTTTTATTTTCACTTTTATCCATTTATGTATTTATGTAGTCATTTATTTTAAATTTTAGCAGTTTTGGTCCTCCATAAGAATTGTACCCACTTTTGTTGATAGTGGTGGTAGACAATGGCATTAATTTAGACTGCTAAAATATTTACCAAAATGTGAGTATTGAAAACACTTTGAGCTTGTGCGCATGGGATGGCAAGTAACCATTTGATCACATGTGGTGATATGTTATTAAAATGCTTATGGGTTTTTTCAATGATGTGGTCTTTGACAGCACAGAGAGAGTATACAAGTCTATATTCTGACCTCTGTCATCATGAGAAGCTGTGACAAGAAACACGTAAGGCAGAAGAGCAAGAGGAAAGCTTCCCGCCTGCCTGACCGACGCATCACAGCGGGAAATAGGTCCGTGACAGACGTCATCACCACTTCCATGCCAACAAACTGCAGAGAGCCGAGCGACAAGGTTACTTCCAGGCAAAAAAGAACGTCTAAATCAGTGTTTCAGAACCTTTGTTGAGCCAATTAAGGCACATATTATACATTACAGAAATGTGAACCTCCATATTTGCGGTTCCACAAGCAAATTCACCTAATGGCAGTTTGTTGTTATTTATTTATTTATTTTTTTGTTATTCTTTTGGGAGCTATCATCTGCTATTGCTGGAAAATTTACAGTTTTTTAAGGGGTGGTGTTGGTGGGGGCTTATGTTTGGCCAAGGCAAAGTATTAATTTAGCATCATCTAATGGCAATTTGGTGCCAAGAAACATGTTGAGGTGAGTTGAGGAATTTCATTTGAACAGAAATAGTGCTTTACCACCATAATGTGGCATTTTGGTGCCAAGGAACAATGTTAGTTGAGTTTTATTCAGTATTCAGATAGATAGATAGATAGATAGATAGATAGATAGATAGATAGATAGATAGATAGATAGGTGTCGTCCAGGGACTACGCGGGTATACCCACTTCTTTTTCAGTCAGTTTTGCGTCTACCCACTTCAAAATCCTCAATTTTGCATCTACCCACTTCTGAATCCTTCTGAATGCGCTGTTTTTGCACGCCATTCAGCCGTGACCACTGATTTGTATATATTACTGGATCAGCTCCACCAGAGCCGAACTCTGCTATCGGCTATCCAGTAGTATTTACAGATTAGTGGCCTGCACTCGCTGTCTTATTGGTTAATTGAAGGCAAGAGAACTGATGCCCATATAAAAAATGAGTAGGGCAGGTCATGCCGAGAACTTTATTGCTAACTTGTGGGTGTCAATGCCACTCCAGTTGATTGACAGGTCGCTCCGTCTCCTGCGCGAGGCAGAAATAAATAAACGTCTTTCCAGTGAGTGACAGCATGCAGGCTATCTCAACATACTGTGTACATACAATGAAAACATCATTCACAGGTACGTTTTAAAGTTGTTTCCAAATAAATCATTGCTTTAAAGTGGCAATATCACTGTACAGAGGAGATTTTTGTCGCCAATACATTGTAGATAAACTGTGTGTTTCAGCTAGGCTAATGTTGTTAAATGTAACGTTATCCTAACGTTACCAACTTAGCCTTAAACTGGCGATTAGGATCATGTAGGGCAGTGGCTCTAAACCTTTTTTTCAGTGATGTACCAGCTGCGAAATATTTTTTCAGCCTCGTACCCCCAACCAGCGCAAAGCATTTTGGATGAACAAAACAAAACAGTGCTGTGCCATCTTGTGTTGGTTTTAATATGCACCACAGTCCCACTATGTATAGTTAAAAAAATAAATAAAAATAAGTTATTGTCTTAATTAGGGGTGTAACAAAAGCCGATTTGAACCGGTTTTGAGTTTAACAATGCGAGTGCGCCGGCACACGGACTAATGAATCTAAAAATAGCTTGACCCGGCCGATGTCCCGGTCAAGATGTTATAAATTGATTTTAGGTTGCTGATAGAGCTGCTCAAAACTTTTTTTTATAAAACAAACAAAGCAGTCCAGTTGCGATTGATACAATACCATGAGAATGAAATGTCCTGGATGAATGAGATTATTTACAAGGGAGCTGTTGAAACTGCATTTCCTTGACTTTATTAAGTCACGCGAGACTTCTCCCGTGGCAGCCTTTCCAGACCCACTTTCTTTCTGTCAAGAAAGTGGGTCTGGCTTACCAGGCTAACAGTTCAGTGGCATGAATGGATTTATAAATTATTCATAATGAATAATTTTTTGTGATATTGCGTAATTTCTCACTGGTCTAACCTGTGTGTCCAGGCCCAGGAGGATGATCATGATAAAGAAGCAGATGGACCACACTTGAGGCAGCGGCATCATGGCTATTGCCTGAGGGTATGCAATGAATGCCAAGCCTGGACCTGGAAAAAAACACCCACATGCACCTTCTACATGTACTCAAATGGACTCTAAGCACGCACCATTTGCGCATTTAGGGTACGGAGGCGTGATAACTTTCAGTCGCTAGCCTAATGCATAGCGATACCATCAAACTCTTTAAAATATACTCACTTTCGCTGAAATGATGTCACGCTACCATAAGTAACACATTACTTTATTAATTGTTCAAGTTATCCAAATGCCAGCAAAGTGATCAAAATGTTCCCACAAAGAGCTTTGTGACTCGCAAGGAGAAACAAATACAATGATGGACGAACTACATCGATTCAGTGTTGCTATAGTTAAATTGTATACACTTCTTATCTCCTTTGTAGAACCGGCTCACTGGCAAACATGTTCGCATAAGGGCGGGCTCTGGGTGGCGAGGTGGTGCAGTAGCTTGCCTTCGTTGCAGTTGGTGAGGGATCACTTCCCACTCGGGAATGCACATAGCCTATGTGTGGATGTGTGTGCAAAAAAAATAAGTTCACATAATAGTGCACCACATAGTTAGCAGGAGGAGCTATCCCTTCGTCTTTAACTTCACTACAACGGATGACATTGCCATCTTGAACAGCACCAGCTCTCCGAATTATTGAATAAACCAATTACAAAAATCCATGTTAACTCATTCAATACCCAAAACGTATACAGTAAATGTTTTTTTATACTTTGTCTTTTACTCCCAAACGTTTTTTATTTGTTTGTTTTTTTATGCTTAAGCATACAGAACACTTTGATGCAGCTTCTGACTTGAAGAGGTTGCTTAAAGCAATGGTAGTTATGACAAAAAACGGCCTGCAGGTGGCAACAGAGTATAAGAGATCAGCCAGGGCCATGTTGCAAAAAGCCCTCTTTCCCAGTGTTTTCAACAGGTTTGTGAATAATGATGAAATTTAGCTATATTCTAATGCTAATTGCTGCAAAACGAAAACAGATAAAAATATACTTATTTTCCTGCTGAAACAAGAGACTTTCATCTTTCTTTTGGTAGCTTCTATTTTTTTTTATAGCAATAGAACACAATATTCTGTGGGCCTTGCAAAATCTGTCAAAATCCAGTAAAACAGCCGGGAGCGAAGGGACTTGCTTCAGTGAAAATGGCTGCGAGGGAATGAGTTAACACAATTTTAAAGAACGAGGTTATTTTCCCTCCAGATGTTGTCCCTGGAGCTTAGAATAAACAGAAATAGGAAATTTGCAGTTTGCCTGCTGTATATTCCTCGGGAAACAAACACGTCATGAGCTGTCATGCATAAGGTCCATTGTAGCAATGCTTTGACATCCAATCTTAAGTCGTTCTGCAACAACGCTAATAACTCAGGTGTTAGTGTTGGGTGTTGTGACAAAACCAATTGGTTAAACTCACCTCCCTCCAAATAAAAAAACACAAACAACAAATCTGGCAATTTATGGGCTCAGCACACAGGAGCCAACGTCGCTCGCTCTCAATTCATTTCCTACGGAAGCAGGGTGACAAAGTGAAAATCACCTTCCCCCCTTCCCCTGGGCGACACGCGACCTTCGTGCATGTGAGAAATCTTGTGCGTACACGTAGGCCCGCGACGTTATACTAGAAAGTTGAAACATGTTCAACTTTTGTTGCTATTGCCGGGGCTTCAACCAATCAGCGAAGGTTCCATTGATGAGCCATTGAACGCAGGGCATGCTACACAGTGCCCTATCCAGCAAAATGGATGAGATAAATTTAGCAGTGTTATAATATGGATGGATCTTCATACTGGAAATACGTACAGTACTGTTGTGAAACTTCTGTGTTTACATTACAGTGAAAACGTTTAGATTCCCTCCAATTTTACTAGACAATCAAATCTGTTGTAACACGAGAGTGACGTATGTTGCTATCGCCGTCGCGGCTGCTTATCGTGTCCCGCGTGTTGAGACCTCGGAGGCGACGAGGTACGTATTTTACTGTCGTTTGTTGCCTCCCATGTGTCGAGTCCATTATTGTGGTACTGTGAAAAGGTATTGTCTCTTCTTCATAGAGTGAGGCTTAAGAGGATTTCAAATTTACCTGACTCAGCCACCTCTGCAATAGGAAAACGTTTAGATTCCCTCCAATTTTACTAGACAATCAAATCTGTTGTAACACGAGAGTGACGTATGTTGCTATCGCCGTCGCGGCTGCTTATCGTGTCCCGCGTGTTGAGACCTCGGAGGCGACGAGGTACGTATTTTACTGTCGTTTGTTGCCTCCCATGTGTCGAGTCCATTATTGTGGTACTGTGAAAAGGTATTGTCTCTTCTTCATAGAGTGAGGCTTAAGAGGATTTCAAATTTACCTGACTCAGCCACCTCTGCAATAGGAACACCTTGCTTGTGAGCCATGAATCCCAGGACTGAGAAGACAGCAAAGCCAGCCACCACGCTAGTACAACTGTTCAGCAAACACAGCCAAAAGCAGTCCCTGCAACACACAAATTACACTTATCATCGAAACAACTCGGGCTCAAACGATTGAGCGGCTTTAGCTTTGTGTTACAGTTGGAATACGCAGTGTTGTATTTACACTCAATTAGTTTGTAAGGGACCATTTATGTCCCTCCTATGAAGCTAAATAACACACCCAGTCAATAGGGGCGCCAAAGCGCATTTAATGCATTTTGCTCTCAAAAATATTCTACTAATTCTATGAATAAAATTAACTGTAATTTTAATGCTATTTCGGATTTACTGGACTGGACTCCAGTATGCACTTTGAGTTGCTTTTCTGGCCGGAACAGTTGCAAAATATGTCACACACATTCATTTGATTTTATTTTTGTTTCAGGCAATAAAAAAGCACACAGTCGGTGTCAGGTTGCACAAAGATTTCAAAAAAAAAAGAGAGAAAAAAACAAAAAGATAGTCCAATTCTGCCTGAAAGGGAGTGGGAAGAAGAAAGCTTCTAATCCCACCCCATCTACCATTCAAAATTTCAAGCTACTCTGCTACTAACCTTAAGACTCAATAATAAACAAGTACCCAGAGAGCAATGAATATAATAGTATATAATAATAAAATAATAATAATAATAACAATATGATAATAATTAAGAATAAGTTAGTAGAGATTTTAAGAAATTTAAGAAGAATTAAGAATTACAAATTAAGAAGATAATTTAAGAATAAATAAAATAATAATATATGTGAAATAACTGAAAACATGTTTTATATTATAAATTCTTCAAAATAGCCATTCTTTGCTATGGTTACTTTTTTGCATACTCTTGGCATTCTTACCTCAGGGAACTTCGTATTAAAGACTGTTGGAAAACCCTTTTCAGGTGTTTCAGATTAGCTTTTGAAGCTCATCAAGAGAATGCCAACAATGTGCAAAAAAGTAATCAGAGAAAAGTGTGGCTATTTATTTATGTACTTATTTTATTATGTTCTCCTTTTTTTGTTAAGTACATCATAACTTCACGTGTTTGTTATTTGTCATAGTTGATGTCTTTAGTGAGCATCTAAAATGTACGTAGGCAAATGTGTGTGTATATATATATATATATATATATATATATATATATATATATATATATATATATATATATATATATAAATAAAAAGAGAGAGAGAGAAATCTCAAAGTGCTACAGGGAAAAGTTAAAACAAATTACAATAAATAAAACAGCTAAAAACCATAAAATCTAGTAAAAAAAAAATGAAAAGAAAGGTCTTGAGGCCTTTTTTAAAAACTTCCACAATCTGTGGAAGCCCTCAGTTGTCTCTGGAAGGGCATTCCAGAGCCGCAGGGCGACTATCTGGAAAGCCCTGTCGTCCATAGTAGAGAGTCTGGACCTAGGCTGGTGAAGGCAGTAGGTAGAGGAGGAAGAGCGAAGATGTCGTGTGGCATTGTGAAGAGTGAGTAATTCTTTGAGGTAGATAGGGGCAGTTTAACCTGGGCGTTATTATAGTTTGATTAAATTCTTGTAATTTTTGCCAAAATCTGGCATTTCCTTTGAAGTGTGATAACTTAGTCATTTATGAATATTTTTTTCACTTTCAACCGCTCAAAATGTTCACTGGCATCAGACCTATCTATACATATATAGTTTTTAAAAAAAAAGTTTTTTTTTAATGCCCTCTATGGACAATAATAGCAGTATTATGCTAACAGCATAATTAACTATGCTGTATATATATATGTAAAATAAAGGTCTAATTTGAATATTTCAGGCTTCTACAGGGGCCGGACCTAGCTAGCTCCCTGATTGGAGTTATCACCAGATTCCGTCAAGAACCAGCCTACTTGATGTCATTTCTATGGTGGCCAGAAGGAGATACCAACAGCGCTCAGAGTACAGGATGTTGTGCACATATACGGTGCTACTTAATCACCAAATTATGCCAGCTATGCCCTCAGACGATCTACAGACAACACGGATCTCTTCAATGCCAAGTTGGTTGAATTGATACAGTATTGCAAACTTCTGTTGATGACTGCTTGAGATCAGCCAGGAGCGTGGAGGAGACTTTGTTGCTGTGTCATGACCTGAAAGCTGTCTGTCAGAAAGTGGGCTTCAGCTTGACAAAATGGATAGGCAACAGTCAGATGGTACTGGTAACCATACCTGAAAATGACAAAGTGAAAGAAGTAAAAGACCTGGATCTGGATTAGGGCCCAGCCTATAAACAGACTACGCAGCTGCTTAGGGCCCCCTAATCACTAGGGGAACCCCAATCTGACAACCCCAATTTACATCTTGTTGGTGGTGTTGTTGAGAATAATTTGGAATCGGGACTATGGGTGAGACTGATATTCATACAACACGAATATCCGGTACAGAATATAACACAGGTAGACTTCCTTAGTATATGTGCTGAAGGAAAGAAGGCCCCTCCCTCCGCTCCACGGCCCAGGTACACAGAAGGTGAGAGAGGAGTGTGAGAGAGAGGATATGTCACCCAGACAGTAATTATCTCTTAATTGGTCCTTAATTTTATGCTGCAGCATTCTTGACAAGGCAGAGCTTGATTCATGTTGCATTACACTACACATGTACAGCTGAACACACTACGAAACATGTGATCCCCCCTCCCCCACTGCAGTCCATGAAAATATAAATATTGCAAATTAAGCTTTACACGCACAGCTTAATAATAAAAACGAAATATGTGTTGCTATGACAACTCTTATTCATTCACATAATAATTGATTATTTCCTACTGTATGTGCTGTATTCAGCAGTATTTTACCGAGTTTATGAACAACTTGTTTTGTAAATAGTTCCCTTTCTCTTGTGATTAAAAAAAAAGAAGTGAATCTCAATTCTCAGACATGCACATACATTTTCTGAGTTTATAAAAACTTTTTGAAAAATAGTTATTTTGTGATCAAAAGCATTGATTTGAATCTTTATTAGTCTGTTTTGTCAATTTCAGCGTTTATCCACAGTGAACAAAAGTTGTGTTTACCTGCTAAATGCATTGCTACCTCACAAAGCGATACAATACTTAATACTTAAGATACATATACACAATATACACATAAAATTCAAAATGCAAAGTGTTCATTATGATATTTTCTAAAGGATTTTACATTGCATGCAGAAACAGTTATACAATATTTGTGGTGTTGATAGTTTTATTCTAAGGAATTTTGCTCCAAAGAATGTGTGGGTGGCTCTTAAAAGAACTGTTTTGGGTGTGTACTACACAGAATCTTACCATGGTACCGTTCCCTCCGCCGAGAAGAAAGAGGTACGCCTCCCTGACCTTCATTGCCACACTGCTGAATTATTGACAGCAACTCTTCCCATAGCTGGCAGTGGTTACACCTCTTCAGGCTGGATGGTTGTTCCTGCTGTTCCTTCACACAATTCTTAGCAACTTCCACACCCCAGTACATCATCCACTAAGAAGATAGGATGCCAAAGGCATTCTCCACCACCAACCTAGACCGGGAGGGACGGTAATTAAACAGCCGGCGCTCTGGTGAGAGGATGTACCCTGGAAACGACCTCATCAGATGTCACAGGAGTGGAAACGCCTCATCAGCAACAAAGACATGAGGCTGCCCTCCGAGGTGGTCAGCTTCAGATAGTAGCCCATCATCAGGCAGCTGAAGGGTGCCAGAGCGCAGTGCTTGGGCAAAAGTGGAGTTAGAAAATATCCCATCGTCGCTGGTTCTTCCGTAGCCCCCAACATCAATGACCCGGAAGCATTTCTCAGCATCAACAACGGCCAAGAGAACCAAAGAATAGGTTCCCTTATAATTGAAGAACGGAGAGCCTGAATTAGCAGGGGCGTTGAGGACATGTTTCCCATCCAGTGCTCCACAGTACAGAGAAAAACTCCACTGCTCACTCCACTCTCTGCAATTGAGCTCTACTCCTCTGTGTACGCACAGACATGAACTCATCCACGAGGCAGTCCCATATTGCTGTCATCACATCGGGGACAATCATGGAGACTGTGGAGACCCCAACACGGAAACTGTTGGCAATGGTCCGGAATGAGTCACCAGTGGCAAAGTATCTGCAATACATAAACACATGCATCAGAGTTGCATGAGAATTGCTGTGGTAGTCTACAGTAGACAGCCCAAATAATTTATAAAACATTATTTGAAAACATATTCATCATGATAAATACATCAACCTTAAATACATAAAATGTCATGTAGTAGTACTATTTAATTGATAAGGCTTACAAGCTAGCAAAGTAAAACAATCATAATTACATTCCTGTTACTTTCTGTTGTATTGTACGAAATTTTGTAAATAGAGCAGATAACCTCATCAATCATAATTCCATCTTTTTTATTAATTCATTTACAATTTGGCAGCATGGTGTATGTATTTCAACATTATTTTGATTATGATTTAGCTTGTGCTATCATAAATCTTACGAGTGGTACTGTAGATATAGTATTTGTGCAATACAAAACAAAGCTGCAACTCACCGGAAACAAATACTGTAGACAGTCGCTCCGCAGCTGAAATGGAACGCCTATAGTTGGTGTCCATGCGGGATATCCTAGCACCGATACAAGCCAACAAGTTGTCAAACTGGACACTGGTCATTATTCGGAAATATCGCTGGAAGCAGCAGTCATCCAGATGAAGTTCTTGGAGAAGTCGAGCTCTGCGCACCTTTGGATGGTGTTGCGAATCCAAAGACGGCTGCGTTTGCCATTTAGACGTTTTGACTTCCACAAAAAGTACAGAGCAACAATGGTAATCATATTGTCCTCCGTAGCTGACGTACTACCGAAGCCCCACCCCGTGTTGTGAACGGAATGCGTCCAGAAAACTTCACGAGGTGAAACGCTAGCGAAGGAAGCGTTCCAGATTGCCTTCTTGCTTTTGGTGTGAATGCAGCATTAGAGATAGCCCTGGGAGTACAATGGTGTGTCCAAAACTCTCACCGGAAGAAATATCCTTTCTATGGTGAACTCCATCAATGACCCGCTAGAAATGCTGGCACCAGTGGTTCTATCTGCAAAAATTCCGGACGCCCTTGCCCAACAATGGACTGGATGGCTGAGGAGCCTGGTGCTGCTCAATGAGTTTGAAGCGCATAGATGTTTCAAGCCGGCACACTTTGGAGATTCTGTCTTTGCTCAACTGCACTATTTCTGTGATGCTAGTGAAGATGGCTATGGCACAGTGACTTGCTGCAATGGAATAGCCGCAATCAAGTACATTCTACTTTCGGCATTGGTAAATCCAGGGTCACACCTCTCAAGCCTACCAACCATTCCACCTTTGGAATTAACTGCAGCAACTGGGCACATGGACAGAATGTTAAAGAAGGAGTTACAGATACAGCTTGAAGACTCTGTATTCTGGACTGATAGCATGGCCTTGTTGTTGTACATCAACGAGACGACAAGATTACGTGTGTTTGTTGCCAACAGTGTCTCTGAAATCTTGAAAGTATCCACGGTCACCCAGTGGCGGCACTTAGACAAAAGTCTTATTTTTATGTTAATGTTCAACCAGTGAATCAGGTGGCAGCACATGATGGTGATGGGCCATCAAATTAGCAAACCATTATTGTCTGCCTGAATCATCCAAGGACTATTTTGCAGGTCAACTCAGGTACTCAGCAGAAACGGTGTGTATAGTGGGCCAGTAAGTACCTCATAAGTACCTCATTGTCATTTTTTCAATTGCTTTTCATTTCACATAACTCGTCAGACACTGAAGCTGAATGCAGATATCCGATAAACATAAAAAACGTAAAAAATAATAATTAAAAAAAAAGACAAAAATGCAGCAATGATATACAGGGAGTCCTCAAGTTACGGTGCAGTTCCGTTCCTACGCTGGCGATATAACCCGAATTTCTACTTAAGTTGGATTTCCCCGTTAACGTCGATATTTACATCAAAATACTTTTTACAGTAATTTAAAAAAAACAGGAGCCGGAACCAATTTTCGTGTTTCCGCACGGACATTCATTGCTGACTGTTGGCAGAGCGGAGCTGATGGAAACACGGAAATGTGACGCGGCTGATGCCGAGCCGACCTGCTGATGGACGTCCGTTGCTGGAGGTAACAACACCACAACTATAAATAACTTTAAAATGGCGTGATTTCTGTGGGAAATTAACGAGAAAGAAGGTGCTACAGACGAGGCACAGGCGCCGTATAGTCGAAACAACTATGACCTAACTTGAGGACTCCCTGTATAACATTTAAACGCATTGATCTGGGTTTTGGTTTGGGTCCTTGAGATGTTGTCAGTTGCTATGCAGTTGCTTGTCATCGCTGCCTTTATTCCGTCATATAGACTTGAACATGGCTAGCTGGAGTTGCTCAGTGACACTTTTGTCAGTATGGAGAGGCTTCTTTGTCAAGGTTTCTTCATCAAGTTATTTCTTCGGAGTAATCTCCAACTATCTCTGCTCACTGTTCTTACTTAGTACTTTTTGATATCAAGAATACGCATATAAACTTGTTCAACATCCGTGTCCTGTCTGCTTTTGGGTCCAACTTGTGCACCTCATGTGACAAGTCTGTATGCATACTTCTATATGTATTTGAGATTATGTGGATGCACACTTTTTTACTTAATGCATTGGTGAGGTATCGGATTGTGACTGTATCAGCCGATACTTAAAACCAAAGACTCTGACTTGGATCCCCAAAAAGTGATTGTAACATTCATAATTGTAAACTAAAACTAACTTAATATACATATTGTTAAATGAATACCTTTCAGTGTATAGTAGAGTATAGTGAATACCTATCAGTGTATAGTAGTGTGCTATAGTATTGTCTTCAAAAGTCCACATTTTTCATTCTGCTTTTGTGTTGGATCCTATTGGCTGGTCCTTGTGTAACTGATGTTACTATTGAATGTATGCACCGTATTGTGTTTTCTAGCTCCATTGTGACACTTACCTATAGCAGTTGTTGTTGTGAGTGTTGTAGCTGCCCAGTACAATTATGGTGCCTCCACCGATACTGTATGAGAAGAAGATCTGCGAGCCGGCATCCATCCACACCTGTTTAAAAAAGACACCCATTGCCATTAAATGCATTTGCTTCCAATCCATCAGACAGTCTACTTGAGGGTCTGTGAGTCGCGATGGCTCGGGCAGAAGGTAGAACTCCACTCCTTGTCTGGCTCCAGGAAGAGAGAGTCCTCGGATTAAAAGGATGATTAGCATGACGTAAGGGAATGTTGCAGTGAAATACACCACCTGGATGAGAAGGGGGTCGCAAGACTGTCAGATCTTTGAAGTGACAATAGTTTTCTTAGTCGTTGCATTTTGGTATACTTCACCTTTCCAGTTGATTTGACCCCTTTCCAGATACAGAAATAACAAATGATCCACATAGCCACGAGGCAAAGAAGCACTTCCCATCTGATGCTGCCAATCTCTTCAATACCCCCTGAGATACTCAACACTCGACGTCTGGACAGAGTAAAAAAAACAAGATATTTTATTTCTTGTAGAAGATGCTATTTTAATGTATTTATTTTGTATCTTCCTTACTCCCAGAATTCCATTGCTCCTGAGGTTCCTTTGGTGTAGTTGGTATGGTTCCTTGTAACAATGACACAATCAGCTGAAAGAATGATAGGTAGTGACACTAAGGCAAATCATACAAGTAGGCAATACAGTATTTACTAGGGGTGTGCTCCAAAAAATCCATACGGCAATACATTGTTGCGGGCCTCATTACAATTCACGTATCGATGCGCAGGCAGCAGAATCGATATTGCTCGTTAACATTAAATAGGCAGTTAAAGCAAGGTTGCTTGCACAGAAACAGGAGCCTCTGAAGTTTCGCTGATACATTAGCAGCAGGTGCGGGCAGGGGTGGGGGGTGCAGCTCGCATTGTACTTAACAAGCAGTCTTTTATATCAATTGCCTTCAATTAGTCCACATGTCGTATGAGCGCAGCGGAGTGGAGAGCAAATGAAAGGGACATGCTATTATTTCCCAAATATTTCAAATAAGCACATTTTAGAGTTGTAATTTTAATACTTTGATTTTTTTACTTATATCGGCTCAGTCCTATTCATAAATTTTCCCGATGTGTCTGTGAAAGCTGCTCCTTGCTCTGCAGTGCGTGCACATTTAGACCAGGCATGCCGCTTGATGGTAAACCAGAAGAGCTGCTAACAATTTTTTTTTTGCCATCCAGCATAATGGACATATCATTTAGGTATACTGTACATATGACCGTTACACTAAAAATCCAAGTAAATTAACTCATTCATTGCCATTGACGGCTATAGACGTCAAAAATTCATTTGAACTCTTTCTATTAGTTTAAAAAATGTTCTCACTTTTCTTAACTTTTTGACTGCCAGACGTTTTCAGAAAAGGGATGCCGTGGGTGCCAGCCGATTTAAGCATTTTGACTGATCTTTCAAGGTCCACAGAAAATTTGTGTTTGGACTATGGAAACACACATACTACCAAATGAAAGATTGGACTCTCATCTTTCATCAGAAAAAAAAGTTTGTTTCTACCTTATTCCGTTTTTCAGTAATCAACAATAGAAAATGGTTAGTTTCACCCAAATGCTTTGTTTTAAAACAAAATACGGCGAAATCAAGCTTTTTGTGAAACGATATTATTTCATGCACTCTAGTGAATCTGACACCTTTTTTTCCCCATGAATGATGCCACACACGCCTAAACAGTGCTTTACTTCTGTAAAACACTACCACCAACAATGAAAAAGTGTTTTTTGATAGTAAAATACGTTTATTTACATTCAACAGTGTAACAATTTGACAAAACAATTTCGCTAACTATTTACAAATGTGTGCAACCGTGGTACTATTTACAATTGTGTGGATGTTTCAAATACAGTTTTTCTTTTTGTAACATGATACGGTAACGTTATGGTGGTGTTACGTCTGGCTTCCTCATGTCCTTCAGTTCCTATACCGGTTGGCAAGAGATGTTCTGATCCATCTTATCCGCTCCATTCATTGTGGCATCGTAGTCCATAACCAGTGTCTTCTCCGTGATCAGACTGTACCCACTCCTCCGATGAATATGCATTGGACTCGGGCACTCTTCGTCGTCCGCCTGAGCAGAAATGCAAGGTTGTGGTCCGTGTTTTCCGGTGTTAGCATCGCTTGCCGGTGAGGCTTTATGACGTGATCATAGCCGCCGCGTCAATGCTTCCAACTTCGGCGTCAACCTCGGAGTCACCATCATCATCATCGTCGTCATCAATGTGCTCTTTAGCACTGGTTGATGCTTCTCTTCTTTGAAAAAAAACGATCAAGCGTGAGCTGCTTGCCACCGGTCGCCATTTTCGCTTTCTCAGCCATTGTCCCCTCAACACTCTAGCTCCGCCTCACGTCTTCTACTACTGACGCCTACCCAATCTTGTCCAAAGAGAGTCATCGCTGCCATCTAGGGGCCAAAAATAGTCATTATACTAACTAGATCTGCTTGATACTTTAAGCACAGCTGGCCAAGGCTTTCCTCCACCCGTTTCCCCCAAAAACAAAACAAAAACAAAAAAACACAGTGAACGTCTTTTAACGTCTTTGGCAGTCCTCCCTAGGATTTTACTAAACGTTATTTAACGTTTTTGGCAGTCAAAGAGTTAACATGAGAATGAAAACCTAGAATTATTTTTATTGTAGTAGAACAGATATAAAATTTGTGATTAATCGTGAGTTAACTAGTGAAGTCATGCGATTAATTACGATTAAAAATTGTAATCGCCTGACACCCTTAATTTTTAATAATCTTCTCTTTAAAAAAAGATTATTAAAAAATTTTTTTATATATATATATATATATATATATATATATATATATATATATATATATATATATATATATATATATATATATTGTAAAAAGAATAAAGAAAAAAAATTAAGGGCACCAGGCGATTACAATTTGTAATCGTAATTAACCGCATGACTTCCCTAGTTAACTCACGATTAATCAAAACATTTTTTATCTGTTCTAAATGTACAAAAAAAATAAATCTAGGTTTTCATACTCTTGTTAACAAATGTGGGGCAAAAATGTTAAAACTAAAACTCGTTAAAAAACTAGTTAAAATGAATTTTTGACGTCTATACTGTAGCTGTCAATGGCAGTGAACGAGTTAATGTAAAATATTGGGATATGTATTGCCTTGAAGATCATGTATTGGGATACATATGTATCGCGATGCATATTGTATCGTGACCCCTGTATCGTGAAATGTATCGTATTGTAAGGTTGTTGGCAATACCCAGCCCTAGTATTTAAAGTATTGAATATTATACATACACATAAGGTGGTACATTTGCATGCCTTTGATTCAGGCAGTGTTGGCTCAATTCCTGCTCAGTGGCAGTGTTAATGTGAATGTTAACAGCTGTCTTTAATTATGTGCCCTTTGACTGACTAGCAACCTGCCCGGGGTGTTTTCCGCCTTTTGCAAGTACTCTGATAGGATAAGATCCAGCCACAAGTCACCCTGAACATTTTAAAGGGTCACTAATGTGAAAAATTGACTTTTTGGAGCTTTTAGTCATGTTAAAATGCTAATTCCTCACCAAAAACATCACCGAAGTGGTGTTCACCTCCAATACCTCCAATCAATTATCCTTCACATTTGCAATGCCAAAGTGCAATGGCAATTGGCTGTCTTAAATTCCGTGGCTGACACTTGCGTACACTGTAAGTAAAATTTCTGCGTAATCTAATCTAGATGGATGAATGTGTGTAGTGGTTAGCATGCTCACCCTGTAAACAGAAGTTCCCGGGTTCATGTACCCATCAAGGTTTTTTGTTTCTTCCCCTCCTCCTCCATAATAATTTTTTGCGGCAAAGGAGCCGTTTTGTTTCAAATGTTTATTGAAGAATTGAACATCCATCCAATTTCCACATTTGAAGAAGATGCGGTTGTACTGAAAGGGCTGGCCGGTCTTGCCTTAGAAGAGTGCTCGAACGCAGCGCTCCAGAATTTTGTGTGCAGTGCGCGCAGCAGCTTGGACTCGGACTTGGCAACCACACAGGGAGAAGCGGGGTTTTACTGAACCGGGTGTTTTACTTCCGCGTTAGAAAAATAGCCAGCAAAATAACTAATATGTCATAAAAAAATTACATCGCCATGGTGTCAAAGGTAAGATTTAATCATTATATGTCTATAGTTAACTGTGGAAGGGTTTAAAATACTGAGATGCATTCCCTTTAAGTTGTATTAATAAAGAAAATGCATGAATCATTTATAAATACAGCATACATTTTAATCTATTTTCACTTAAGTGCGTGCTCACTTTTGCTGCAAGCAGTTAAGACATTAATGGCGGTGCATTGAGTCAGCAGTAAAGTGACACTGTTATGCAAGCTCTACACTAACTTCATTATAGCAAAATGTAATTTCTTCAGTGCTTTCCCATAAAAAGCTATAATACAAAGTAAAATAATGCAGCGTATGTTGTGTGTTATATCTCACCTGTGTTCCAGTAGTTGTCACAGGTGCTCCAGGGCAGCGGAGCGTTGAAAGAGAACACCAGGTAGAAAAGAGCCCAGGCCAGAATAATAATGTATGTCATGCAGCTGTACAACTGGATCAGCTGCCCCGCATAGCCGATACCTGACACACACCGCACATCATCATCATTCATCAGTTTTCAGAAGGTGAAATTTGTTTTGGAGCAAGGGACAGCTGCCTACATATATTGTGATATTTTGATGTATATAACATCCATTTGTGATGCAGATGTGTCGATAATGAATCGTAACAGATAACTGTTGCATATCAGGAGATCACTATCTAATACTGATGCATTGAATCTACATTATTTAAAAAAAAAAAAAAAATCTACATTATAAAATATAAAAATATATCCCTACTTAATGCATGGATCCATCTTCATCAGATAAACATTCAAAATCATAATATTGCTATGTGATACAGATGTATCATTGGTGTCATAAGAGATAACGATTTGATATATAATATTATCAGTATTGATGCTGGTGTAGTGGTACTTTATTGTAACAGATAATGAAATAATGTATCCCAACTTTGATATTTTATGCTGATGTATTGATTGATACTGTACTAACAATTTAATAGATCTCAATGTCAATATTTGATGCTGTTTTATTGATACTGTAGCATAACACAGTGATCTCATGTAATCCAATATTGGTATTTGATTCTCATCTATGTATACTATATTGTAACACATTTTATATTGATTTATAATTGATTTTGATACTGATATACCAAACATATTTCAGAACAGATAACATGATATAATATCAATATTTGATTCGGATGTATTTATACGAAATTACAATATGATGAATGACAATATTAATATATTGTCCCAGCCTCAATCATCTGTGAAAACATGTTGAGTAAGTCCTTAGTTTTTGTTTGAATTTAAGGCAGAGGTCATGCTGTGAATGTTTGCCTTACTCCATGGCAACGCATTTGTTTTTATTTCTGGATTTCAGTTGGTGGCTAATCATTCACTCTCATTGCACATTCCTCTGTGTTGTGATCTCAACTAAATATTGAACTGTCCGAAGTGATGGAAAAAGGTACAAATGGGTCCTTCTTGAAATAGTTTCTTCATGCTTTGTGTTTCAGAATGGCACGCATGTACATGACACACCTTCAGCCAGTGGGCATATTTTCCTCCAGCAAGTGACACCCCCCTCTTGGGTGTATTGGCCCACAGTAGCCTCCAAAAGGAAGAGTGGTATACCGCACGTCACCACAAACACCAGATATGGCACCAGGAATGCACCTGAATCCATCCATCCATCCATCCATCCATCCACATAATTTTGTGATATGTACAACTTTTGCAAGAAGCGCTTATCATCACATTTGCTTACCGCCACCATTTTTGTAGCACAAGTACGGAAACCTCCACACATTGCCCAGTCCCACAATGTTCCCGGCAACAGCCAAAAGAAACTCCATCTTGCTTGCCCAGTGTCCTCTCTCCTTAAGTGCATCTTGGTTTGGCTTTAAGACACGTTTTTTGCTCCACATTCCTTAAGAGCTCGATGGGAATCTGACCTTCCTTTCAGCCACTCACACTACACTGGCTCTCCAGTTTTACTGTTAATTCAATGTCACGCAATGAGCAATAGGACAAGCAGGTTAATCAGTTCCAAACAGAAGTTTCAGTTATCTTCCGCACGTGCAAGTCATGTCTGCCATTTCTTTGTATAGTACATTCAGAATTCACAAATGTGATACCTAGTTCATAAAGCTCCAATGGGCTCTTTGCACAAATCCACTACTTCCTGAACTCGATACCACTCCTTCATTTCCTGTCTTTCATAATTGGACAAACTGATTAATCCAGGTGTGTCTGGCCATTGTTGTCGTGGTTACTGAGGTCAGGCACACCTGGATTAATCAGTTTGTCCAATTACAAACGACAGGAAATGAAGGAGTGGTGCTAAATTCAGGAAGTAGTGGATTTGTGCAAATAGCCCATTAAATTGAGGCATAGCTTAAAAAGAACCCCGACTGTAATGACAAGTTTGCTCTATATTATTTATTTGGTTGTTACTAACATAACTATGAGATTCATTGTTCAAAATTTATTTCCAGTTTAATACATTTTGTAGAAACTTTACTTTGCCATTGTTATTTACGTCACAATGCATTCAGCGTGTAGTAACGTAGAATGGCAGCTGGCTCTCTGCCGAGTAATGTGAAACGTCCATAAAGAAAGCAAGGTAAGTCTCCGTTGCGTTCCTAAGGGACGAGCAAAGCTCTTGAATGCGTCTGGTGAATGACTGAGAGCACGGCATGGGTGTGGGTGACTCCCGATCGCATGTTTGTTTAGGAACTCTACGAGGCTTACCTTGCTTTCTTTATGGATGTTTCACATTGCTCGGCAGAGAGTGAGCTGCCATGCTAGGCCACTATCACTGAATGCATTGCGACATAAGATAAATTCTCGCGGTATTTGTCCACAAATACTACGAGAATACTATGGAGTTAAATTAGGGTCAAAAGTTTTGTACTTGAAAAAACAAAACTTGAAACTGAAAATTGTTGTTTTGATCTTGAATTTTGCAAAATATAAAAACGTATTCAAAATAAATATAAGCGTGTAAAACGTTTTTTTTGGGTGAAAATATATTTTGATTCACCTCGGTAATTCCTTTCAACAAATGATTTATTTTCACTTTTTCTTCCATATATATTTTTGACATTTGAGGTCTTATTTTTTTCAGTTGCATGGTTTTTCTTTTCAGATTTAGATCTTATTTTTTAGGGTTTCAAAACGTATTTTTTCACTTTCAAATCGTTTTTCACTTTCAGATCTTTTTTTTCCAGTTTCAAATCTTTTTTTTTTCAGTTTCAAACTTTTGACCCAAATGTTACGTGGGGGCATGGGGTCAACTGAGCGGGACGTGGAATCATGAGTGACAGCTGCACAAAAGTGCTTTGGAACCACCCCCCAGTGACAGTGCCTTCAGGGAACGTAGAAATTAAAATAATTCTTAACTCAACACTTATTTACACCATATTTGTGTGATCGTTGGCAGCATATGAATTGATGCCAGTGGCAAAATTCCATTTAAAAATCTGTTTTAGACAGTACTGAGCACCAATTGCGGTCTTTGAGCGATTGATTATGCCAGATTTTGCCGTACAACAGCCACATTTACGTGCCTGATATGTCCGATGTCTACTTGGCACTGTGATCACATCGTAGTCTCCCGCTTGCTTGCAAGCCCAAGGATGGCGTCCGGCCGGCCACCGTCAGGACAACCTGCTGGACCTAATGCACAGGTGAGACATGCTAAATAAGTGTTGCAAAATAATAACAAACAGTAAGGGGTCGTTTTTGCGACAACATATTTTTTGGGCGCAATGCATGAAAAATGGCGACTTTGTCAAAGCTGAACTGACGTTAGCATGAAGTATTGGCCACGAGCAAGCACTGTGTGAAAAACACCAACAAACGTATTCATTTAAATAAGGCTAGTGGCTGCAGGAGTTCATGCGATGCCAAAAATATGTATTACTTTTATTTATCACTAATTATTACTTTTTGTAAGATTGATTGTGTGATAGTGAGAAATAAGCGGTTTGGAGAATGGATTGGTGGACTTTTTTTTCCAATAGAAAACTTTAAACTCCTGAAAAGCTAAAGTGTGAATGAGGCCTGATGATGAAATATAATGCTATCAGCTAATGTTTGTGATTTTACTACTTAGTAGCGGTTCCCAACCTATGGGTCAGGACCTCAAACAGGTTTGCCAGGAATTTCTTGTAATTGATCAATAATAATCTCCTTTACAATGATTAAAAAAATAAAAAGGGTTGTGCCCACTCTATTTTGTAGCCACATAGCTCTTTTTTTTGTGCTTAATTTCATTGTTTGTACTACACTATATGAAGCTTGTACAAGCTCACAAGGCTATATATGTCCTACAGCGGGAATATAAAATTTGGCACTATCTTCATCCTGGATATTCTGCCTCTGTCCACAATAATATTCATAGCAGCCTTGTCATTAAATTAAAAAATAAATATAAATAAAACAATGAATTTAAAAAATGTCTGTGGTCATCTGAGTTTTAGCCAAAGAAAGTTGTGAACCACTGGGTTATATTATCCAGCTCAAGTTTTTGCCATTATTGTACAATGTCTTTGTTAAATTCTGTTTGCCAGAATGTGGACCATAATTCAACGTTTGCTGCAGCTGCACAGAGACTTATACGTGTACTCAGACAAAACCTCTCTCAGTGACAGAACGAGCAACGAAGAAAGCAGTAGCAGGCATCGACTTCGGTTGATCAGTATATGGCCAGGTTCTAGATTCTATGGATTTTTATTTTTTTGTCATGTAAATTTCAAGGCAGTTTGACTCATTAACGTTTCATCTAACATTTATGATCATGTTTTAAAGGTCCCATAGAGTCACGGACTCACAGCACGGCTGTTAGCAATTCGAGACCTGCAGCAAGACCGGGAATATCCTACATGGCGGCGCCCTTCTGCTAAAATAGAACTAGCTCTATTTTGCTAAACCAAATCCGAATCTAACCACCATATAACTTGGCTTTTCTCTTCTCTTTTTCATGCGGCAGATTTGGAATACCACCAAGCGTGGAGGACCTCGAACGTTTCATCGACGGATACTTTTACAGCTGCGCGATGGAGGATCCTTCCTACGAGAAACCTTCCAAAAAGAGAAAAAATGACTCCTTGACTGACACGGATGATCTAGCTACTACGGATATTTCGGTCAGTATGCTGGACTCCATAAACAAAAAACTAAATGTCCTCTGCCTCATCCGCGAGGACGTCAAGGAATTAAAGGTGAGTTTGAAATTCGTTGGCCAACAGGTAAGTGACCTCCAACGAGATAATGCCGAGTTACGCTCTTCGCTTGCGGCTGTTTCAGCCAAGTTGGAGACAATTAAAAAGGAGATTAAAACGCTAAAAGAAACGGTTCTGGATGTCCAATCCCGTTGCATGCGAGAGAATATTCATATCCGAGAACACCTCTGACAATCCAGAGACGAGAAAAACAGATTTATCACGACATCGTTAAAAAGTCCTCAGTAGACTGTGAATAATATCTCTTTTCACCGTGTACATCGGCTTGGAGCCCGTAGGGGCAACAAACCCCGTTCTATTCTCACTAAGCTTAAGCATTTTAAACAGAAATAATTTGTAAAAAAGTAAAGGACTGGAGCTTAAAGTGACCTCTTTCGGGATGAATGACCAATTCCCGAGAGAGATTAATGAGCGGCTAAAGGTACTGTTTCCCATAATGAGACAAAATAGGGAAACGGACTACGATGGTCGTTGAAAAGCTATACATCGATGGCCAACTATTCCGGAACACCAACTCCACTCCCTGGCTGTTTTAATTGGCATTGTTGGAACTGAACTTTGTTTGATTATTAGATGTATACATATATATGTAGCTATAAAACCTAAAATATGAATACTTATTATGTACAGGCTATATTACAAATATAATATTACTACACAGCTATATCTAAGATATATTTAAACAAAAAATCTTGCTTAGGTTACCATTTACTGGTGTATTGTTACATGTTTAATCCCCTGCCAATTTCCTTCACATCCATCTCCCTCGCCGTTTTTTCACTGTTATATTCACTTTCACGTCACCTCATTTCACACAAATCACATAAACCACCTAACCACTTTGATTCCATCCAAAATGCCAATATTAACAAGTAGCCTATACAGATATATACACAGGATGTTTATATTGTTTATATGCATAAATTAGTTCTGGTCTCCTGGAATGTGTGTGGCGCTCGCTCACAGACAAAAATAATTTTTTTTTTAGACCATCTCTTAAAACTAAAAGCAGATATTTGTCTCCTACAAGAAACCCACCTACAAAAATCTGAAGAAAAATTACTTATTGACAAGAATTTAAGTCAAGTGTACTCTGCCCCTTATAACAGTAGACAAAGAGGAGTCTGTATACTCATGCATAAGAATTTATTCTTTACTCTAAATAATACAGTAACAGACCCAGAGGGCCGATACATTATTATTCAGGTGACTATATTTAATATAATATATACATTTGGTAATTTATATGCCCCTAATAATGATGATCCGGCCTTTTTCCATTAATTTTTTTCTCAGCTGTTTGATTTAGCTGCGAACTCTACTATTATTATTGGAGGAGACTTTAACACAGTCTTAAATCCATTAATAGATCGTTCTAATAATACAACATGTATAAGGCGATTACAATCTACTAAAGTAATAGGGGAATATATGGATAATTTTGGCCTCGTCGACAGCTGGAGACTTAAAACCCGACTAAGAATGAATTTACCTTCTTTTGTGCGGTGCACCGGTCATTTTTAAGAATTTATTTTTTTCTTACAAATAATTATATTGCTGGTCTAATTGGTACAAAAATACATCCTATTATTATTAGCGACCATGCACCAGTCTCCCTTACCCTACAAGTTGATTATACCTTTGAACCACCCCCGACATGGCGTTTTAATATCTCACTGCTAAATGACGTGGAGTTTGACGAAATTATAAGAAGAGAGTGGGCAGACTTTTTTGAAATAAATGACTCTCCAGACTTATCTCCATCTCTTCTCTGGGAAGCTGGGAAAGCCGTAATTAGAGGTAAAACGAATACAGACGCTCCCCTACTTACGAACATTCGAGTTACGAACAACGGTACATACGAACATTTCTGCGCGTACAGTATGTCGAAAAATGTTCGGGAAGAGATGCTGTAAGTTAGATTTTGTATTGCGCGTAGTGCTTCTTTCCGCCGCTAATACCGACGCTTGGCACTGTGAGAGCTCATTGGAGGCTCAGCAACGTGTCGAGGAGGAGGAGGAGGAAGAAACGCCGGTCCCCATGAAGGAGGAAATAACTTTTGAAGCCGATTCCAGCGACGACGAAGAATCTCTCATGATATAAAATCCTCCTCTTCCTCCTCCTCCATCATCTCCTTAAGCATCGAGTACATCTTCCAAAAGTAAGTTAAACTTCATTTTATTTATCTTATTACGTACATGTACATACTGTGTGTGTCTCTCGCTCTCTCTCTCTAACATACGTAGTACAGTACAGTACTGTACGTATTCTCTCCATTTTATTAAAAGTTTTTTTCAGTACAAACCAATGCAGGTTACTTGTACAAGCCTTAAACATACTTATATAAACCTTCAATATACTTATATAGGCTTTAAACATAAATTATAATACAAAATATAGCACTGAAGCAACTTACGAACAAATTCACCTTACGAACGATCGTCCGGAACGTAACTCGTTCGTAAGGTGGGGAGCGTCTGTATTGCCCATCACCCTCAATTTTTTTCTTTTATTTGCCTTTTTAAACATTTCTCCCTGGGGAATGTGTGTCCCTTGCAACTGGAGGGATGCAGCACTTTTGTGCGCAACAGACAAGTTTCGTATTCAAATAGACTGGACATGGCCCAAAAAGAGGGTGGCGGAGTCGCAGTCTATTATCGCGATTGTCTTCGAGCAGAGCCCCGTCGGTTCATTCAGAATGTGGTTGACCTCGACTTTGCTGTCATCAGGGTTGCCGCTCCCGTCCAGGCTTTGATAGCTACGGTCTACAGGCCACTCAACCTGAGTCTTGCCACATTTCTTCCAAACCTTGGAAGTCTCTTGGACGCCTTGGCGATGATGGACTGCCAACCTATTGTTGTTTGCGGCGACTTTAATGAGGATTTGATTTCAAAGGGAAAGAAATCCATTCTTGACTTGTTTCAGTCCAGAGGCTTTTCACAGCTGATCACCAAGGCCACAACTGGAAAGCAGACACTGATTGATCACATTTACATATCTCACCCAGATTTTTGTGTTCAATCAGGCCTTCTGCACACTTATTACAGTTACCACAGTCCGGTCTACTGTGTGTTAACTTCTTGTGTCGGCTCATTGTAGATCACGAGGGCACCATTTTCATAAGTGTGCCTTTGCAAATGTTATTGAGCCTTTCATACCACTGCTCAAAAAAGGGGAATACTGTACTTTAAATTGTAAAGGCTAAAAAGTTCCATCCTTTGCTCGTTCAAAATTGGTGTCATAACAGAATTACACTCAAAATCAGAGCGGCCAATCATTTTTTTTGGTAGACATATTTATCATTTATTTAGTTCTAAACGTATTGAGCTTTATATTAAATTTGTTAAGACATGGGCTCCCCTATTTTGAGCAGTGTTGTATGAAGATACTTTTAATCAGTGTGCTTTTCTGTTAGCAGGACATCTACATTTGGACTTGAATGTTTTGTTTGTTCTTATTGAGATTGTGACTACAACACAATAAAAAGTGTTGGTGTCAGTCAGCAACTGCGGTGGTAAGTGATGAACTGCGATGGTAAGTGATGATTGATTACTGAATTGATCTAGGCAAACATGGAGCACTCATTTTTTTAGAGATGGGACGTTTGACACTGAGACTCCGGAGCGTGTGTCAGCCGAGTGAGACAGACTGCTCGAAACAATGTATCAAAAGCCCCGATGAAACCTCCGTGATCACGTGCTGATGACGTATGGGGCTTCATTCGCGCTAATGAGATACCGGAAATTACGTAACTGATTCAATTGTTTTGGCGCGGTGTCAGCTGTTAAAAGGAGTCACCGAAGCAACCACTGCCTCCCCCGTAGTGATGGGATTTTCGGCTCTTTTGGGTGATCCGGTTCATTTGGATCGGCTCAGTGAAAAGAGCCGGCTCTTTTTGGCTCTCAAGCGGCTCTTTAAACTTTAGCTTTTCTTTTAAATATCTACGACAAATTTACGTGAAAAAGAGAGAGCAACATATGTAGAGAGAGAGAGGGAGAGGGGGTGAGGGAGACAGTAAGGAAATGACGGAGCCGGCTCTTGAGGGAGGGAGTCGGCTCTCATCGTTCGAACGATGCCGGCTCTTTGTACCGGCTCGTTCGCGAACGACCTATCACTACTCCCCCGCGCCCACAGCCTTTTGAGAGAAAACTGACTTGAGAGAGCTTTAGGATGGAGAATTCCAATGCAAGAAAACGATCTCGTGTTTGGCAACACTTTGACGTTATGTCACCCACAAAGGTAAGATTTTAATTATTTGGCATAATATTAAATGGTATATTATCAGCATTATCATCATCATTATAGTGTTGTATTTACTATTGTACAGTTTTGCTAAATGGCTCACCGCAACATTTGCAATAATAAATGCTTACAGAAAATGAATTAATATTACTGTATCACTTTTAATAATGTTAAAACTTTAAAGGATTTAAAGGTCGCTGGGAATCTTGGCTGTATTACCTACATTTAAAAATATCACAGCCTGCAGTATGTCCATGGTAACCATAATAATATCTTGATTGTTTCAGTATTGCATAACAATCAGAGGTGAGGTACTTACAGTATACATATATGATATGAAAAGTGGCACTATTGTTATGTTGTAATGAATGTAATGTTATGCTGCTGAAACTAAATTTCCCTATCTATCTTTACTTTGATTTATTAATCCACTGCAAAAATGATTATCTGTCATATTTTTCTTTTCTAGATATTTGAAGGACAAACTGCTTCCCCGGACGGAGAAGCCACTACAATATTGGTTTCTCCACAAAACCACATACCCACATCTGTATCCAGTGGCTCTGCAGTACCTCTCAACACCAGCATCTTCAGTCCCCTGTGAGAGGATTTTCTCAAAGGCTGGTGAAATTGTCAGCCAGAGAACAAGCCGCTTGAAGCCGAACACAATAGAGCAAATATTGTTTTTGAATAAGAACTTATAAAACAAATACATATAAAAAGTTGGACACAAGCACAATTCCCTCACGTAGGTATTTGGTTCACTTTATGTTCACCTTCCATATGTACCTGATGATCATTAGACAGACACAAATGTAAGACTGAATGTACTGGTGTTATGTTGAAATATAAAATCAGGCTTTGAAGACTATAGCTGGTATGACTCCAGCTGACCACCAGATGTCACCGGTACGATCTATCTTATGGAGCTTTGAAGCTTCGACTCTTTTTCCAAAGCAATCAGCCGAAAGCCTCAAAAGCGTCACAAGGCTTAATTTTCCCATCTCTACTTTTTATTTTCACATGCGATACAGGTGGATGGAGCACAGCAAGGGGCGCTACTTGACATGGCCAAGGATATCAAGGTTATTATGTCTGGTACAACTGGTGGAGAGAAAAGATGAAAAAAGGGATCCCACAAACGTAGACCAAGATGAGGACGAATACAATTTATTTATTTACAGAAAAAAGTTTGTTGAACTGGAGCTCAAGCCTTAAGTAGTCCCCTGATTGCCAATGTGCTGCAGGTGCGGTGCAACAGGACACGCCCACCGGCCTTCAGGCACTGAAACAGAACAGAGGGCAGAACCATAACACGGGTTAGTCACATAACTTCTCCCTGATAATTTAACCACTTTGAAATTGGTCGTTTAATCTTGTCTACTGTTTCATTCTACAGGATTCCTCACTAAAAAACGTCACATGTGTATTGGCTGAGTATTTAGATTAAGTTTTAACTGTTCAGTTTTGCTGCCTATTTTCTAACAACTTGTTCCTTTGTGTGTTCAGGAAACGATGAAGATGCTGTGTAACAAAGACCCAAAACGGCTTTTTTAAGAGCCATTTACATATACTTTGGAGTAACATTCCTGCAATATTGATCACCAACATGTCTTTTAATATGCAATGTCAAAATTAAACACTGTGCATTCATACTGTATTTGGTCCAGTATATTGCATTTTACGTTTTAGTTATTGGATTACACTATAAGCAAATAAAACACTTAGCAAGAAATTAAACTGATTCCCTTTTGATATGACTAAAATGTCAAAAAAGACATAAGGGAAGCCATTACACATGTAATAACTGCATTTATTATTTTTTAGGCAGTTATTACAAATTGTCCTGGACTCTATTCCTGCTGACACAGATTGAGAGGTAAAGTACACCAACATTTGGCAAACGGTTCAGTGCATGCATCTTTCCACCTTGCAAGACTCAGCAGTCCCATTCAAAATTTCCGCGGGAATTTTTCTAGTTTTTACATTACATTATATTATTTTTATTATATTCTGTTAATGACAATGTGCTGCTATGTGAGACTGGGATTAGTAATGTAATTGTATTTTAGGATTTCCCAGTGTGATTGGGTGCATAGATGGCACACAACTCCCCATCACGGCTGCCTCACATGATGAGGCAGATTATGTAAATAGAAAGTCTATTCAAAGCATAAATTTGCAGGTACATGTGGATTGACTGCTGTTTCTAAATGTATAGACTGTGTCATAGTACAACATCTGTCATTCTTTGCACTTAAGATCATATGTGATGCTGCCAACCTTATTACAAATGTGAAGGCCAAGTGCCCTCGGTCAGTTCATGACCCAAGGATTTATAGAGAGTGTAGCCTGAGCAACAGACTGCAGCATGGTAAGCAGCCTAAAATTTGCACAATATAATTCACTTGTCTCACTCCTTCAATATGCTCTGTGTACACCATACATTACAGGAGAGTTTGACGGCTTTCTGCTGGGTGATGGGTTATCTATGCCAGCCAACGCTGCTGACCCCTTACCCTGACCCTGAACCAGGACCCCTTACCCTGACCCTGAACCAGGACCCCAACAGAATTTCAACTGGGCTCACTGCAGGACAAAAGCCCGGGTGGAGATGACCATCGGTCTGTTAAAAGCCCATTTCCAGTGCCTTCGTCACCTCAGGGTGACCCCTGAGAGGGTCTGTGATATTATTGTGGCATGCGTTGTTCTTCATAATATTGCCACTATTAGAGGAGAGCAACAGCCTGCCCTACAAATTGAAGACCCTGATGACGACCCCAGCCACCTGCCAGCTATTCAGGATGGCAGAGTGGTCAGACACCATATGCTATCTTAACCTTCCGTGACTCATCAAACAACACTTCCCAGCAATAAAAAATGACAAAATACACACTTCATTAGGTCTTCTTTATTTCCTACAAATACAAGAGCTAATTTAATGAATAAGCCAATAGTTAATACAGTTAATCATGTGACCATGAACTGAAGGTATTATTTGATTACTTTATTAAGTGTAATCTTTGCGTGTTCAAAATAATTGCATTGAGATCTCATGAAGAAGTTTTCCTTGCAAAGATTTATTAAGAGCTCTTAAGACACAAGTGGAAGCTAACATGTTAAGCAATGTCTAGCCAGCAAGTGTGTACCAGAATAGAAAACACCCACTCTTTTTATACATGAAGAAGCTTCCTCTCCCCCTCTCAGGCTGGACAAAGGGTTAGTAATTATAATAAGCAGACATGTGATATACCGACATGTTTACTCCAGCTCCCCTACCAGCCCGGAAATATGATGTCAGTTTTTACGACATAATGAGTAATGGCATGAGAACTTGACTCCCTTTAAGACATACACATTCTTATCTTCATGAGAACTTGACTCCCATACACATTCTTATCTCAAGAGCTGGAAGGGAGTAAAAAGTTCCAATATATTTCAAAACAACATTATCACAGTGTTATTTCCCCTTAACTACACAGTTATATGGCATCTATATACTTATAAGTAAATTCATAAACAGTAAAAAATATAAATTGAAAATGTTAAATGTCAACAGCACCCACCTGTAATTTGTGCTCCAGTATTTCTATCTCCAGATCAGCCTTCCGAATCTGCCTGCCCAAGTATTCAATTTTACGTAAAAGATACACTTTATAGACATCTTTTACTGGTAACTGGGAATACATAAGGCGGACATTAGATTATACAGTTTCACATGAATTCAGAATGCAGAATGAACCTGTGGTCACTGGCGTGCGCCGGCGCACGCAAATAATTCAACTGATAAGCTATACGCCTATAAAAGGTGATATATGTGTCCATGTTTTATTTCATTTGAATGACACGTCCTATTTTTAATCATGACGTCGAAAATTGTTTTCATAGATCAATTCAACTGTTAAGTTTTCGACCTATATAGCGTGCTTTATGTGTCTGTGTTTTGTTACATGTGAATTAGATGTGTCCTACTTTTAATCATGACGTTCAAAATTCTTTATATAGAGGAAGTCCATGCGTTACATTAGCGTGGGCACAAGTACCGATGTCTGCATTAAATTTGTGATCAAAACATCTGAATGGTGGGATGCAGTAGTCACAACATACTCTGAGACCCAATGGATAAAAGATTTTGGTATATTGTTATACATTATTAACATTTTTAATACTTTATTTCATATATTAACCATTGTTATACATTATTAACATTTTAATTCTTTATATTAACCATGTGGAAATGTTTTATAGATGTGAAGTAGGTAAAGTAGTTTGAACTCAGTATAATTTGACCTTAAGGTGGGACCCATTGTTTGGTCTAGAAGTTCCTTCTCTGTGCGAAAACACATTTCTGTTCGTGAGAGAGAGCGCACACTCATATAACTATGTTACATCAGGAGCTGTTGAGTTCAACTTGTTTGTGAGATTTTGTTATGGGAGAAAGTACTGAGAAGTGCCTTGAAAGTATATTTTGACTAGAGACGAATACAGCTGTATCTGTGTGCTGAGAACTCTGTTTTTCAACCTGTATTTTTCCATTATATAACACATTTACTTATTCATGAGGGGCGGTGTTGGAGACACTGTTCTTGCGATTTGATTGTAATAAAGTGTGGGCTCTTCGAAAGAGGAGTAGCATTATTGATCTGAAACTGTTGGAGTTTGATTCAATGATGTAACGGAGATCTCCGGAATAAATCATCCTGCGCAGGAACTCTGTTCATTTCTTATCCCATAATTTGATTTATTGGACACGCAAAAGTATGGATTTTTAATATACCTTCTTCAATATCCAAGGGCACATTTGAGTATCTCTGCCGTCGTCTTGGACCTGAGATGGAGAAGAGGGACATGAACAACCGTGACTGTGTTAAAACTACAAAAGAGGATCGCCATAGCCCTGTGGAAGCTGGCGACCAATTCAGAATACAGGAACATCGCCCATGTGTTTGGTGTTAGCATTACTATAGTGTGGCGTTGTTTACATGAGTTCTGTGAGGTGGTAAAGAGGGAGCTGTCCACCGAAGTCATACAGCCCAACCTCGACAAGTTAAAGGACATGGCTACATATTTTGAGCAAAGATGGGGGCTGCCACAGTGTGTAGGTGCTATCGATTCCCATTATTCGCCCAGAGGAGTATCACACGGAGTACTTCAACCGAAAAGGTTTCTATTGGCGCTGCAGGTAGCCTACATAATGCCAGAGTTCTCCGCTTATCGGGGTTATGGGATCTAGTGGGTAGGGGTTTGCTGCACCCTGCAAGAAACAAAAAACATATACGGACATGAACTTGGATTTTACCTGCTCGGCGATGCGGCCTATCCCCTGAAAAGCTGGCTGCTGAAGCCGTTCGCTGACAATTGGAGACTCCCCACCCAGCAGTTGGTTTATAATAACCAGACCAGCAGAGCCAGAATAGCAGTGGATCATGCGTTCGGCAGACTAAAGGGCAGGTGGAGATGCTTGATGAAACGGACATCTGTCAAAGGCTAAGTATATGGTTGTAACATGCTGTATGTTACATAACTTATGTAAAATGAACGGTGATGACTTTATGGCAGAATGGAATTGCAGTTCTGTTGTCGCACAGCAGCCTGATGATGTGCTGTCTGTGACAGTGGAAGCTGAGGGGCTGCAAGCACGTACAGCTCTTTTGAAGTTTGTAAACGGGGTGTAAAAGTCCATTAAATTAAATCCCTACATCATGGAACTGTTGGATTTGTACACTGTTTTACTAATATTAACTTAAGTATTTACATGGAATTTGAGTAATGTGCACAAATAGCTATTGCTATTGCTTAAACCCTTTTAATCTGTTTTGTGTAGTGTTCCCTCGCTATATGCATGTATTTTATTTTTTACAGTAATGTACCTATTTTTATAAAATTTATGAAGGTTTGAACATTGAGAATGTTTGAACGAGAGTAATGTGAGGAAATGTAAATGCCTCGATGAGAAAAGTGTATAAATTGTGTGGTGCGGGGTTTTAAAGCCATAAAACATTTATAATAAATGTAAAACAAATCTAACTACTTCACGGATTTCATTTATTGTGGGTATTTCTTTTAACCTAACCCCAGCAGAAAACGAGGGAACACTGTATCCTTAATATTTCCAAATAAGCCTAATTTTCAGAAAGCTGATATGAAACATTGTGCAAGTCTTTTTTTTTTTAAAGCAAACATGAAAACAAACAGTAATATGTGATGATAAAAAATTTAACATGTTTCTTAATATATCTATTGCTTCATTGCCATTATATACGACGAGCCGGTTGAAGACTGCCAGAAGGCCGGACTAAAACTGCTTTTCCAGCTCTGTGTTTGTTTCATGCTGCAGCTTCCGCAGGGCTATTTCTTCCCGAAAGCAGTCTGCCTGTTGCCTCATCAGCCGCTCATGCTGGTCGTAAGTCTTGCTGTCTGCCTCCCGATTTGCGTCCTCCAATCTTTGGATGGAATCGTACCACAGCTCTTCCCGGTCCCTTTTCCGCTTACCTATTCACATACAAATGCAAAATCAATAACAGAATATACTTCATGTTTCTATGTTTTGTCAAATGAAACTCACCAAGACGAGTATGAGAGGCAGAAGATGATGGAGCCAGGCTGCTTGCTTGTATTAGTCGAAACTGATGTCTGAGAGAGAGGAGTAGGAGACACTTGAGCCGGTCTGTGTCAGTCGAGCTGGAAGACGAATTAGCAAGGGGGGCAGAAGATTCTGGAGCCAGGCTGCTTACTGATGATGATGGCGAGCCTACACTTTCACTCTCATTTGATGGTGTTGTTGGCGAAAGCTTTGTAATAACTTTAGCTAAAACAGGAGGTTGGAGCGTACCCCGAAGTGTTGGAATTTGTTTCTTTGTCATATTTTTAACTTGCAGATAATGTAAAAAATTTCAGTTTTATTTTATTTTATAAATTTCAGTTTTTTATTATTTTCCTCTGTGTTCCTAGTCTTTAGTTGAGCATAGTTATTTCCCTGTATTTGTTTGCTCTTGTTTTGGACTTTGTTGAACCTGGCTTGCCTTTTTGTTTTTGTTTAATTAAACAACCACTTTATTGAGCACACCTTCCTCCTCACTCTGCCTTCCCGCATTGTGTCCTGAAGACATTTAACATTTTCAATTTATAGCTTTGCTGTTTTTGAATTTACTTATAGGCATATAGATGTGATATAATCATGAGTGTTTAAAAGAATACCGTGGAATAATGATTTTGTGAACTTTATTTGATCCTCTTACCCTCAATTCTATTGAAGATAGGAATGTGCATGATGTTATCAGAGTCTCTTGTCATTAGAGACTAAAAGTCTGGGGTCAGATCCTGATTGCATCTGTTCCCCCAAGCAAGAAGGGGAACTGTATTTAGATGTCCTTTGTTCAACCTGGAGTCGACATGTCTGTATGTAAATGTCTGCTTACTAACAACATTACACCTTTGTTCAACTAGGAGTCGACATGTCTGTCCTTTGTTCAATCAAGAGGCGGGAAGAGGAACCTTTTATCTTTTGATTATAAATGAGTTGATGTTCTGTAGACTGTTACACACTTGGGGCTTCACGTTGCATTCAGAAGTGGGTGTCCTAACTGTGTTTTTAGAAGCTTCTAAATAAATCTTTGCAAAGAATCCTTCTTCATCAGATCCCAATACAATTATTTGGAACACGCAAAGATTACACTTAATATAGTAATCAAATAATTCCTTCAGTCCGCAACCTCCACATCCTGACAGATTTGTTGTGTTTAAAGTAACGACAATAACAAAAAATTGACTATGAAATAAATGGGAAACATGAGTAGTTTGTTGCTGTTTTGCTTTTCTAAAAGTAGTTCGCGGTGGAGAAAAGGTTGGAGACTAGGCCAGTGGTTCTCAACCGCGGTCCTCGAGTACCCCTATCCAGCCTATTTCCCATGTCTCCCACAAGCAACACAGGTGTTTCTAACGATCAGCTAATCAGCAAGTTCTGCATGAAGCCTGGTATTGATGCTCAGCTGTGTTAAGCCTGGTTTATACTTCTGCGTTTGCTCTTGCGGCGTACATTACGTGATCGACGCCAGTACTGCGTTGCTTGAAAAAAATTAACTGTGCTCGCTAAGCACCGGGCTGTTGTTTTTGACCAGTTTATGTCCGACACCGTTGCAAAATGGCACAAAATAATTCTCATGGTAATGAGCCAACTCTCCCAACTTTCTTTCTTGTTCCTGAAATGAAAAACGACTTCCTGAATTGGTCACAAAATGCAGAGGAATCTCCACTCTGTGGCGTCCTAGCCAATAGCAGCCGTAGCGACACCCTGACTTGGAGTGAAACTGCAGCAGAACCTGATGTGTATTGTGATGTGTATAGTGCACAAGTATAAAGGCAAATGCACGAGCGTGGCTCCGCTGTAACGTCTCCGCCGTATCCTGATGCAGAAATATAACGAGACCTTTAGCTAGGGAGACATGGAAAACAGGCTGGGTAGGGGTACTCGAGGAGTAGGGCTAAGAAACAGTGCCCTAGGCCGTGACAAAGGTACCAATCAAATAGTTGTAAGTTGATGTTTATGAGAAGATATTTGAAAATATTTTAAGCAAGTTGAAAAGTTACTTAGTGTTGCTTTGAATAAAAACAAAGCAAGGATAATATCTTCACTTAATAGAATCTGTCATTCACAGACATTAAATAATTAACTGCTGATGTTTTTTTCCAGGTGCAGGCTTGGCGTTCGTTGCATACCCCCAGGCAGTGGCAATGATGCCGCTGCCTCAAGTGTGGTCCATCTGCTTCTTCTTCATGATCATCATCCTGGGCCTGGACACAGAGGTTTGACCACTGATTCCCAATCAATTTGCTGAGATGGATCATCAGGGTGCTTTGAAAAATGATACAATGTCACCTACTTGGTCTGAAATTTTTTATTTATTTATTACAAATAATGTATCTTTTGTTGATCCATCAATATCAATGATTTAAAGTGGCATGCAGAAAGCAATTAAAATGAAAATCCACGTTTAACTGATGTCCCCTGGTAACAAGATGATTATGAAGCATTTATTTTGACTAAATTAAAGTACTCATCTCACTTTAACATCATTCCTTGACACCCAAATGTCACAAAATGGCAGCAAAGCACTACTTCTGTCTAAATATAGCTACTCAACTCACCTCAATGGTTTCTTGGCACAAAAATGCCATAAGATGGCGACAAATACTTTTATTGCTTTCGTCAGAGGGAAACAACAAAAAAGTGAATACATCAAGGATAGGTTCCCCCAAAAAATCAGGTGAAACTTGGCGTAGGTTTACATTGTTATATACTGTACTGTTTGTGTCCTTTTGTTTGGTGGTGTGCCATAGGATTTTTGTAATATACATTGGCAAGGTTGGGAATACTAACTAACGTCTGTCTTCATGTTCCCTTTGTCTGGAAGTGACCATGTGGCCCTGCTCTCTCTGCAGTTTGTTGGCATTGAGCTGGTGATGACGTCCTTCTCTGACATATTTCCTACAGTCATGCATTGGGCCGGCAGGCGGGAAGCTTTCCTCCTGTTCTTCTGCCTAATGTGTTTCTTCTTGCTGCTCATCTTGACCACCGAGGTCAGCATATTGACTTGGGCTCACTATGAATCAGTCTACGCTGTCAGAAAGTGCTTAATTTAAAATCTGTTAGCTTATGATCAGAAGAGATGTCAACTTAAATGTTGGTGCCAATTGAGAACTGTTTATGGAAATTGTTATCAATAATGTATTTACAATGATTTTGAATGGAAAAAATGTGCCTGGTCCCTCCTTTGATTACCACCAAAACATGGGAAGAGGGATGTGGGGGACATGGCTATACAGTATATTAGAATTCTCAAGGGGCGTTTTTTTATTTGTTATTTAGTTACTAATTTCTCCTAAACAATTGGATGAAATTGAAAATGCAAGCTAATATCCTGATCAAAAAATAAATATTGAGAGTTAGAGTGAAAAGTGGGCCATCCTGTCTGGATGATCCATTTCAAAAGAATGGCAAACAGTTGCTGCACCATGAAAAATGCTGGCAACGCGCAACAATAAAACAGAAAAACAAAGTGAACTTAAGATGAGACGACACAGGAGCATCCTCAGCTGCCCCTAAAAGTCAGCTGATTGTCGAACTGATAACAGAAGGCACCGCCAACCAATGCTCACGCTGGCATTCAACCTAACCTGAGAGGAGATACATGACACTGTACAGTGTACACTTCTTACTTTACTCTTGTAATTTCTTCAATTTTGTCCTATTAAAAAAATGAATCTTTACCAAAAAAAATGGGAGGGGTGTATAGTGAAATCACCATTATGAAATAAGTACTTGCATTGGACACCAATTATTAGGCACATATTCATGCATGTTTGAGACAGAAGGTGTAGCTATTACTTTGCACAGGTGTGTCTACTGCCTCAAATTGTGGCCAGTGAGTAAAAATATTTTTCCCTTATGTTGTCCTCAGGGAGGGATGTACATCTTCCTGATTTTTGACTACTACGCTTGCAATGGAACATGTCTGACTTCGAGACACTTGATACTCAGATACAAGATGCCATACTGTACCGAATATTGCCAGTCACCCTCAATTTTTTTTCTTTTTCCCTTCCCTCAACATTTCACTCTTGGAAATATGCGCAAGGTCAACTTGGGGTGGGGGTGAGAGGTCTCCGCTCTCCCCCTTTCTAGCCCAACAGAGATAAGACCCTTTTTTAAGTCAACCAGGATGTGAATATTTGCTTTTCACCAAACAGAACCACGAGTTTATGGCATCAAAGTATTTTATCCCGTGTGTCACGCAGCAACCACAGTTTGGACTGGCAGTGCGCAATTCCCATGCGTCAACCAGCACCTGCTCCATCCTCCGAGTGTCCAATCACGGCGAGAGCTGGTTCAATGGCTGGTCTTCCTCGGGACGCAGACACGCAGCGGATCTCGGCCTTAGTAGCGGGATATGGCCAGCGGATCTTCTCACGCGTTGAGAGGACAACTCCGGCTGAAGCCCCGACCTCGCCTGAAAGGGCAATCCACCTTGAGCCAAGCTGTCGCCCCTCGTCCAACTGTGGAACATTTATTTTTTATTTTTGCCTTGCTTTTTTGGGGGGGAGCAGTTTTTTTCCTTCAATCAATCTTACCTTTGCTAGCTCGATTCAACTCACTCCAGTAAGGTGCACGTCTTATAGCCAATTTGACATATCGCTTGTGCAACTTCCATTTCAAATATCTCACAGATTTGGCAAGTCAAACATTTTCTTTGTACCTGGTTAAATTGTTCCTTTCCTATTTCTATTAGCTTTATTTGTATCTATTTTCTTTCCACCGTATGATAGTTAGGTAGGCAGTGTTTTGATTCTGTATGTGTAACCGTAGTGAATAAATGCATGTTTTTTTTTTTATTTACAGTGGTACCTTGGGTCACGATCTCAATTGGTTCCCACAGAGAGTATGTGAGCCAAAAAGTTTGTCTTCCAAACAAGTATTTCTCATAGGAAACCATTGAAATGAGAATAATCCGTTCCCAGGTCCCCATAAAACACAATTTTCTACTAAAAAAGCCTTAAAACTACACAAAATATACCTTATTTTATGTATAATAAATGTGCTATTGTATTGTAATTAAAGAAATACACTGTACTGTATAATAAAGTGTTTTTATTTACAAAACTTGCAAATTGCCTTTGTGATGGTACAGTACAGTAGTTGAAGGCTTGATGGAATGGAGTGGGAGGAGGAGGGAGGGAGGGAGTTACTGTTTGGAAGGAGAGTCCGGTGTGGCTTCTCTTCTTTGCTTCTTCGGAGACTCTTTATCCTTTGTGCTGACTAAAAACCTCTTATTGACACCTGTTGCGTACTGAGTTGTAAGGTCTTACGAAACTGAGGCATCACATTATCATTCATCATGTTGATGATTCTCATAGCCACAGTCTTTTCTGAATGGTACCGTTCGACAAAATCCAGCACATCACTCCACTTTGCTAACATTGTCTTGATGCTCTCACTTGATGCTGCAGCCATCTCCTCCTCCTCGTCCTCACATGACAACTCCTGAACGGCTTCTTTCTGCTTGTCCTCTTGAAGGTGAATCAAATCCTCTGTGTTGAGGACCTCATTATGGGCAGCAACAAGCTCCTCGATGTCATCTGCATCCACTTCGAGTCCCATGTTCTGTCCCATGGAAACAATGTCGTTCACAACAACAGAGTCTTGAGGATCAAATCCTTCAAAGTCCCTCTCAAGGATGCATGCGGGCCACAACTTCTTCCATGCTGCTTTCAAGGTTCGAAAGGTAACATCATGCCAAGCCTTTTCTATCATTTGAACACAATGTTACACATTGAAATGTTCCTTCCAAAAATCCCTAAGGGATAGGTCGGTGTCATTGGTCACGCGAAAGCACCGAGTAAATAAAGCCTTAGTGTAAAGCTTCTTGAAGCTTGCGATCACTCGCTGGTCCATGGGCTGCAGGAGGGGGGTTGTGTTGGGAGGGAGGAATTGGACCTTGATGAATTCAAGATCACCTTGAAGTTCCTCCTTCAAACTTGGTGGATGCGCTGGGGCATTGTCAAGGAGAAGAAGACACTTGACAGGGAGTCCTTTCTCCTCGAGATATTTCCTCGCTGAAGGAGCAAAAACATCATGCATCCAGTCCATAAACAGGAGACGAGTAACCCAAGCTTTGGTGTTGGACTTCCACATTACAGGAAGCTTGGATTTAACCACCTGTTTTTTCTTGAAGGCCCTTGGGTTTTCTGAGTGATAAACCAACATCGGTTTTATCTTACAGTCGCCACTGGCATTGGCGCACAGCAGGAGGGTTAGCCTATCTTTCATAGGCTTATGCCCAGGGATGGACTTCTCTTCCTGTGTAATGAAAGTCCGGTTAGGCATCTTTTTCCAAAAAAGGCCGGTTTCATCAGCATTAAACATTTGATGAGGAACGTAGCCTTCTTCTTCCACCATCTTGAGGAATGATCCCTTGTAAGCTTCGGCAGCTTTAGCGTCAGAACTGGCTGCCTCACCATGACGAATGACACAATGAATCCCTGTACGACGCTTAAAGTTCTCGAACCATCCGTGGCTAGCCTTGAAATCATCAATGGATGACGAACTTCCAGGTTGCCTCTCGATGATATCCGCGTGAAGTTGCCGTGCTTTCTCGGCGATAATAGCCTCACTCACACTGTCCCCTGCTAGCTGCTTTTCATTGATCCAAATCAACAGAAGTTTTTCAACCTCTTCTATTGCCTGAGACCGTTGTTTAGACAACACAGAAACACCCTTAGCCACACACGCACCCTTAATAGCTTCTTTGTTCTTAAGGATGGTAGCAATGGTAGACTTAGCGTACTCGTACTGGGACGCTAAGTCACACAAACGCGCACCTCGTTCGTGTTTGTCGATGATCTCCTTCTTCTGCTCGACCATAATTTTCTTCAATGTCTTCTTTGGCTTAACACTAGCCTTTTGTGGGGTCTTTTTCGGTCCCATGGTAGCAAAAGTAATCCAAAATGATCCAAAATGTCTACCGAACACAAACCACGTCCGCACTCAAACAAAGGGGGCGACGAACTGGGAAGCCGTGAGTGTGCCTCAGCTTCTCGTGATTTCTCGTGTCGCGTGATTTGGTTCGTCCGCCGAAAACTAGTTCGTCAGCCGAGACAAAATGCTCGCGAATTTAATGTTCGTGAGGCGAAAAGTTCGTGAGCTGAAGCGTTCGTGAGCCGAGGTACCACTGTAGTTCATTCTCAATCGTGCTTATGTCCGAGTGGATTAGTAATTCTTTTAATAATACAAAGAACCACAAACATTAAATGTGGCGACTTCAGATTATGAATAAATAAATGAGGATTTGGATTTTATTCGTTGTTTTTCTCCAAAACTGAAAGTAAACAGAACGTGGTGCCACTATAGGCGATTGAGGAAATTATGACTTCCTCAAGCGCTGATCAAATTACTAATTCATCCAAAAGACAACATCAATTATCGCTACAATACATTCAAACTATTTTAACATATGCCTCCTCTGTATGGGTAAAAAAAAAAAAAACATTACTCTCTTTTAAAGTCTTAAATTTTTTGCTCCGCAATCTTTTAAATTTTCGAGCGGGGTTCATACCCATCGCCTCCGGTGCAGCAGCTCAACACTTGCCACTCAGCTAAAATTCTGGGCCACCGTCTGCCAGCCACAGTAAACATTGCAGTGCACTCCCATTTGCCGAACAACGAAAAACCGACAATTTCAAACCCGCCTGTACACTCGGAAAGAATATAATAAAGTGAATATCTCCCTATTTCTCCCCAGCCTATTTCTTCACAAAATCAAGCTAGCAATAGCAATACCAAATACCATGTAGAGTGAAACAGCCAGTTAATCAAAGCACATCCACAAAGCCAATCTTTCTTTTTGTAACATTCTTTGTGAAAAGAACGAATAATTCTTTGTCCCTTACTTTGCTGAAGATCCGGTAGCTAAGACGTTGGTCTTCCAGCCTTCAAAAGATGACATTTTTCCTCAAAAGAAAGACGTGAAAATAGTTTTATATTCTCCTAAGTGGCGTCATCTTATCGCTTTGCTGTGCACGAAGTGTGTTTTGAATTCACTAATGCACATTCGCATGGGAATAATACAGCGACGTAAAAAGGTTGCGTAGCGATCTGCCTATTTGCGTAAAGGACTTTTCTACTGGGAAACTGACTATGCATGCGCGAACACAGTAGCGATGTGCCTTCAGGAGGATTATTTTTGCAGCATTTTTACCTGCAGTCCAGACGAAGTAATGAGTCGTTTTTAATTGAGTTATACAAATCACCAAATGTTGTCACTTTTAAACCTATAGGTAGTGTAGGCTTTCTGAAATGAAATAAATAATTAAAATAAATAGAAAAAGCCAAACAGTTTCAACTTTCATTTCAGCCTGGGGTAGGCAGTGCCTACCTTGCCTATTGTGACCGCACGTCACTGGTAATAAGTATATTAAGCTCAAAAGGACAGCTCTGGGAGATCTAGTTGTTTTAAAATTCTGGTAGTGCTAGTGGTTAAATGCAAGTCTATTTATAAAAAGAACAAAGACGGGACTATTCACAAGAACGCAGTGATTTGTACCTTTTGTAAAAAAATTAAAAAACACCTCCAGCCTGACTTATCATTTAACTCTTTGACTGCCAAAAACGTTAAATAACGTTTAGTAAAATCCTACGGAGGACTGCTAAAGACGTTAAAAGACGTTCACTGTGTTTTTTTGTTTTTGTTTTGTTTTTGGGGGAAACGGGTGGAGGAAAGCCTTGGCCAGCTGTGCTGAAAGTATCAAGCAGATCTAGTTAGTATAATGCCTATTTTTGGGCACTAGATGGCAGCGATGACTCTCTTTTTGTACAAGATTGGGTAGGCGTCAGTAGAAAACGTGAGGTGGAGCTAGAGTGTTGAGGGGAGAATGGCTGGGGAAGCGAAAATGGCGACCGGTTGCAAGCAGCTCACGCTTGAGCATTTTTTTCAAAGACGAAAAGCATCGACCAATACTAAAGAGCACATTGATGACGACGATGATGTTGATGGTGACTCCGAGGTTGATGCCGAAGTTGAAAGCGTTGACGCGGCGGCTATGATCACGTCATAAAGCCTCACCGGCTAGCGATGCTAATGCCGGAAAACGCAGAGCACAACCGAACTCTTCTAAACAGGCGGACGTTCAATCGGACGACGAAGAGTACCCCGAGTCCAATGCATATTCATCGGAGGAGTAGGTACAGTCTGATCACGGAGAAGACACTGGTTCTGGACTACGATGCCACCATGAATGGAGTGGATAAGATGGATCAGAACATCTACCACCCGGTATAGGAACTGAAGGACATGAGGAAGCCAGACGTAACACCACCGTAACGTCACCGTATCATGATCCTGAGAGTAGACTTGATGGCAACATGGCCAAACACACACTGCAGTATATACTTGCTATTCCCCGGAAAAAAAGGCCGGCAAGAATGTGTAGCGTCTGCACGCGAAAGGGCAATCGCAGTGAAACTAATCTGTTGTGCAAATCCTGCTGCGTCCCCTTGCACGCAGGGGGGAGTGTTACAAAAAGAAAAACTGTATTTGAAACATCCACACAATTGTAAAGTACCACGGTTGCAAACATTTGTAAATAGTTTGCCAAATTGTTTTGTCAAATTGTTACTCTGTTGAATGTAAATCAACGTATTTTGCTATCAAAAAACACTTTTTCATTGTTGGTGGTAGTGTTTTACAGAAGTAAAGCACTGTTTAGGTGTTTGTGGCATCATTCATGGAAAAAAAAAGGTGTCAAATTCACTTGAGTACATGAAATAATATTGTTTCACAAAAAGCTTGATTTCTCCGTATTTTGTTTCAAAACAGAGCATTTGGGTGAAACTAACCATTTTCTATTGTTGATTACTGAAAAACGTAATAAGGTAGAAACATGAGAGTCCAATCTTTCATTTGGTAGTATGTGTGTTTCCATAGTCCAAACACAACATTTTCTGTGGACCTTGAAAGATCAGTCAAAATGCTTAAATCGGCTGGCACCCACAGCATACCTTTTCTGAAAACATCTGGCAGTCAAAGAGTTAAGACTCTCAAGGTAAACAAGCTTGTTTGGCTGAGCAACTGGCTCAAGGACACATAGCGTTGTCTGTTGTCAGATCCTGTAACCTAGCTTGGGGTGTTTTTTTGATTTGAGGAGTTGATACTGAAGACATTTAACATTTTCTATTCATATTTTTACTGTTTATGAATTTACTTATAGTATATAGATGCCATGTAACTGTGATAATGTTTGTGTGAAATATATTGGACATATTAACTGTATTGTAATGAATAACACTTTTCACTCCCTTCCAGCTGGTGAGATAGGAATGTACATGGGAGTCAAGTTCTCATGGAGATAACACTGTGGGTCTGAGGGAGTCTAGGTCGCATGGCATTACCTGTCTAATCATATATTTCCGGCTTTGGACGGGGAAATGGAGTAAACATGTCAGTAAATCACTTGTCTGTCTATTATAATTACTAACCCTTTGTCCAGCCTCAGAGGAGGAGTATGCTTTTTTCATCTATAAAACGACTGTGTGTTTTCATATTGACACACTCGAGGCTTAACATCACATTAGAATGTAAGCATTAAATCTTGTGTCTTTTAGGAGCTCCTAAAATAAATTCTCTTTGCAAAGAAGGCTTCTTCATCAGATCTCTTATTCAATTATTTTTGAACACGCAAAGATTACATTTAATATAGTAATCAAATAATACCTTCAATACTGTAGCCCCAGAGGAACTTTTGGGTTTGAGTTGTTATGACCCAGATATTGTAGCTTTAGATTTTTGTTAACCTCTCCTTCTAACCTTCTAACTTTTCCTGATTCCCAGTTTGTTAGTTTAGCTCAAAAACCACTACAGCTATTATCAGTTCATCTCATGCCATCCTACACCAAACCTCAGCTTGTGGAAGTTTAGATTCAACTTTGTTCAAACTTTTTTTGAACAAAATTGAAGTTTTGATTATTTTTTTAAATATTGCATGGTCTAATTGGTTTGTTGATGTGCTTAAACGATTTCTTTGGCATTTCATTCATGAAGCACACTTCAACAATAGAAATGTGGATTTAAAATCTTTTCTTCTTGGTGTATTCAATTGATTAGTCATGCACTACAATTTTGTAATGTCCTATAATTCAAATTCTTTATTTGGGGACCTTTAGCAGACATGAGATTAAAATCGATTAATTAACTCTTTTACTGCCAAAGACGTTAAATGACGTTCTGCAAAAACCTACGGAGGAGCGCCAAAGACGTTAAAAAACGTCCTCCCATTTTTTTTTTTTTTTTTTTTTAAACGGGTGCTGTGAAGGCTTGCGGAGCTCTCCTGAAAGTTTCAAGCAGGTTTCTTGAGCCTAATGACTATTTTTGGCCCCTAGAGGTCAGCGATGACTCTCTTTTGACAAGATCGGGTGGGCGTCAGTAGTATAAAAGGCAAGGCGGGGCGAGAGCGTCGAGGAGGAGATGAGAATTGAGGAGAAACAAAAAATGGCGACCGATGGTAAGAAGCAGCTCACGCTTGATCGGTTTTTTCAAAAAGGAGAAGCATCAACCAGTGCTAAAGTGCACGTTTGTGACGACGGGGATGATGATGGTGACAACGAGGTTGACGCCGAAGCTGCAGCGTTGACGCGGCGGCAGCTTCGATCACGTCCTAAGGCCTCAGAGGCTAGCGGTGCTAGCACCGGAAAACGTCGTGCACGACCGAGCACTTCTGCACGCGAGGACGTTAAATCGGACGACGACGATGATGATGATGGTGACAACGAGGTTGATGCCGAAGTTGCAGCGTACACGCGGCGGCAGCTTCGACCACGTTTTAAGGCCTCAGAGGCTAGCGGTGCTAGCTCCGGAAAACGTGGTGCACGACCGAGCACTTCTCCGCACGAGGACGTTGATTCGGACGACAACGAAGAGTATCCTGAGTCCGATGGATATTCTTCGGAGGAGTGGGTACAATCTGACCATGGAGAAAGTGATACGGACAGTCTTTTATCCGCAGAAGACTGCGAAGGTAAGCACAAACTTGCTATGAGATACTTTTCCGGCACGCTGTTAGCGCCTCGTGTAACGTGAATGTGCATTCATAGATCGCGGATCGTGCTCACAACGACGTCCCTCTGCAAAGACGACAAAGAGAGGTATAAAAAAAATGTTTTCAATACACCGTAACAACAAAAGAAAACGGTCTTTCGATATTATTGTAATTGTATATATTTCTTTCAGCTGCAGCTCAGAGTGACACTCCTCAGAGTGAGCAAAATAAAGGTCCAAGGACCAGTGGATCCCAGAAAAAAGGTAAACACATATATAGCATCACACTGATCTAAAATGAATATTATATGATATTGAAATGTATATTTGCAGATCCCAAAAATTCTGTCTGGCATGAAGCAGGCTGGCAGCCAAACTCATTCACCTTTACTGCGGAGCCAGGACCGAGAGGTGCCGCAGCAGAGCTGAATTCGACCCGGCCAGTTGACTTCCTGCAACTCTTCATCACGGACGAGCTTCTGCAGCACATTGCTGATCAGACAAACCTATATGCACGCCAGTCTATGCAAAAACGGGCTGAAAGTCTGCCACACTGCAGGAGTCATGCTTGGAAGCCAGTGTCTGTGTCCGAACTCAAAACTTTTTTTGCACTGCAATTTCTTACTGGTTATATAAACAAGCCCAGTATAGAAATGTATTGGACTCAGGATGAAATAGAGACGACACCATTTTTCAGTCGCGCGATGCCTCGAAACCGCTTCCAGCTCATCTGGAGTTTCCTGCATTTCAATGACAACGAGACACACAGTTCAGACGACAAACTATTTAAAATTTGTCCTGTGTTCAATCACGTTGTAAGCAAATTCAAGGAACTGTTTCAACCGGGCAGGAATATCTGCATTGATGAGGGAATGATGAGTTTCCAGGGACGTCTTTCGTTCAAGGTGTACAACCCCCAAAAGCCGGTCAAATATGGTATCAAATCATACATTTTGTGTGACTCCCAAACCGGCTATTGTTTTAATATGCAACCCTATGTTGGTATTAGTTGTTCTCTCCCTGACACAGTGTTCAACTTACTGGATCGTCTGCCAGGAAATGGGTACACACTATTTATGGACAATTTTTATAATTCGATTGCTTTGTGTGAACGTCTCCTGGCAGCACGTACCAATGTTTGTGGAACGCTGAGGAAAAACAGGGGTGAACCCAGTGAGATCACATGCCTAACAAACACTGGCCTTGGGGTGGGGGGGAAACTGGTAAGGCACAACACAAATGTTTTGATTGTGGCATGGCAGGACAAACGTTTGTTGAGGATGGTGACAACGTTTCATGAAGATGAAATGCGGACAGTGGAGGTGTGGCGGAAGGCACAAAAAAAAAAAGTGCCTTTCCAAAAACCCATTTGTGTTGTGGACTACAATTCCAAGATGAATGGAGTGGACAAGATGGATCAAAACATCTCATACCACCCATTCACACGTAAAACTTTGAAGTGGCACAAAAAGTTTGTTGCATATATGTTCCAGATATGCATGTTCAATGCATACATATTGCACAAAGCAAAAAATCCTGGGAAGTGTCAACATTTTTTGGAATTCATCCAGCAGGTGGTGAGAGGGTGGCTGTTGCCACAAGACCAGGAGGAAGTTGGGATGGAAGGACATGAAGCCAGACAAAACACCAGGTCACCACATAATGATCCTGAAAGCCGACTTGATGGCAACATGGCCAAACACACGCTGCAACACATTCCTGCTACTCCCCGGAAAAAAAAGCCAGCAAGAAAGTGTAGGGTCTGCACACGAAAGGGCATTCGCAGTGAAACAAACCTGTGGTGCAAATCCTGCTGTATCCCCTTGCACCCAGGGGAGTGTTTCACTGTATACCACACAAAAAGAAAAATTGTGTAGTTCAAACTCCACACAATTGTAAATAGTCACACATGCACACCTTTGTAAATACTTTGTCAAATTGTTACGCTGTTCTGTAAATAAACTGTTACGCTGTTCTGTAAATAAACTGTTACGCTGTTCTGTAAATAAACTGGTTATTTTGCAAACTAAAAACACTTTTTCATTGTTGGTGGTGGTGTATTACAGAAGTAAAGCACTATTTAGGTGTTTGTGGCATCATTTATGGACAAAAAGAAGTGTAGAATTCACTGGAGTGCATGAAATAACATCGTTTCACAAAAAGCTCTTTTTCTCCGCTTTTTGTTTCAAAACAGAGCATTTCGGTGAAACTAACCTATTTTCTATTGTTGATTGCTGAAGAACGGAATAAGGTAGTGTCAGGTTCAGATGTAGACATTTATCAAATAAAGAGAGAGGAAGCATCTGGTTCCAAATTTATTGCTCATGAGGAAGAGAAAACTGCAGCCTTAGTTTGATCGGTACAGAGTCTCTCTTGGTTCATCACTCAAATAGTCCCCTTATATGTACTAATCGGGGCATCTGATTACATGACAGAAAGAGAAAAACAACTCCTATCTCACTTCACACACTCTAATGCGGCATGCAAGTCAAGGGACCCTGGCGTTGACGTGCGTCTCGTCTTCTTATCAGTTGTCCCCACTCGGCAGCTGAGTCGTCCACTTGCAACTTCACCAAATACAATAACACTCCTTTGCAATACATAGCAATCATAAACACAAATTACTACACTATTACGTTGACTTGTGTTTCCCAAGAGGCAATTTACTTCAACACGGCAAATGTATAATAATCCTCCAAAATAATTCTTACATTTCCCTCCTGTTTATTCTACATTTGCCTCCAAAAATTTTGTCATCAAAAGAACTTTGATTTAAAGGTTTTATTCAGTTGAATCATTTACTGGATGACAAACTTAAACATTCCATCATGTCCCCTTTCTATGTTTTAAGTTTTAAGGTGTGTAAAATAGGACGAGTAATGCGCGAATGCAGGGAATACAACAACATCCACACAGCACAAGAATTGAGGTGATCAGAGTCATAGAAATCATGACAGAAAATACCAAACTTTTATATTTACCAAACGTTTTTTCCCACCACTCGTCCCATGCTGAGGTGGACACACCTGAGTGTTCTTTCATCTTTCGATTCAGGGTGCGCAGGCCTTCAATGGCTCTCGTGAAGGACCTATCCGGAGATGTGTTGTTTGGTATAAATGTACAACACTGGTCCCCAAACATAGCGCAAACGCCACCTCACTCTGCCAGTAGCATGTCGACCGCAATGCGGTTCTGGAACGCCATGAGTGATGTTGCAGCCAATTGTTCTCTGACAGCTATAAATCCTTCTTCAGTATAATTCCCCAATTTTTGTACATTGTAATGGATGTAGTTGATTCGGTCTACATTTTTATTGGGTGTGACCCATATGAAAATAGATTCCCACCCCGCTGCAATTTGATTTGCCAACTTATACTCATCCGGAACGCCGCGAGGAACTCCAATTGCATCCAAATAGGTTGGTCCACCGTCCCACCAGGAAGCACGTCGCTTTCTTGAGAGATGGTGGAGGGGATCATGAGCTGAAACTGCTCTCTGAATATCCCCCAGTGTGGATGGAAAAATAAACACCGGTAACTGCAGAGACACCAATGCACAACCACCAGTTGCATCTATCAAAGAATCAAACAATTTGGTGAATGAATAGCCTTCACGGTCACAAAGACCACACAACATAGCACCGCAAATCTTATCCACGCAATAGCCATGTCGACCGAGAACCCCTAATTAGGTTAGGCGTCTTGGAAAACTTCACTGACCGCAGGTATTTTCAGATTCTATATATCTGCTCCCACCTTTGAATCAGACTTTCGCTCACCCTCCCTGTTGGGTTTGTCGGTTGAGATGACCTTTTTACAATGCGTAAGATGCATCCAAGTGCTCCCTGCTTCAATCTCTATGGCCGTCGGCGTGGTCAGCAGCACTTGATGATGGCCTTCCCACTTTGGAGAATTCCAGTGCTTCTTTTTGAGGCTTCGGATCAGTACCCAGTCTCCTGGAGCTACTAGTTCTTCCTGTTGGAGAGAAGCACAATCGCCTTCTGGTAGTTTCAATTCATCTCTTTTCTCTAATGTTTTTCGCATGTAATCGGCCAAACTGGCTTCGTTGCCACTGTTAATGATAATAAATAATAATAATAATAAAAAATTTTGAGAATAAATTAAAGCCATATGTCGTATACATTCTGTGTATCCGTCCTACCATTCCCCCTGTTGACACATGGGTCACACCATGTGTCAATATAGCGGCCCACTTATAAAGATTTTTATTTAATAAAACAAAAACAAAAAACTTGCAAGTTAAATATTTTTTGTGTATTAAGCTGGCCAGCAAATTCATATTTCGTTATCCACAAATTTAAATGTTTTGTTTTAGAAGGACATTGGTTTTCTACAAACTTGCAGTCCTTACATGTTAACTGTTGTTTCGGGTCTTTCTTGTTGGCTATTTTGCTATTTGTTTTCTCCATGTTGGAGTCAGCGATTCTCTTAAGGAGATTAAACTGACTTTAAATCCCCGAACAAACAATAATGAGGTAGCGAACCTCCACTCACACCGAGGTAGCGAACCTCCACTCACACCCCCTCTTTATTTACGCGCGTAGGACACCGTCGCCCTCTTTTATAGACTCTCTCTGTCTCTTTACGCAACATTGACTAGTATTCTTACGGTTTTGATTCCTCTGTCTTTTCCCCTCCCTCAGTTTTATAGACTCCTCTGTCTTTTCCCCTCCCTCAGTTTTATAGACTCCTCTGTCTTTTCCCCTCCCCTCTGTTTTCTAGACTCCTCTGTCTTTTCCCTTCCCCTCAGTTCTTTTTTCTTTTTTTTCTCTGGTTTAAATACGTACAGGACACCGTCGCCCTTAACTTTAAACGGACACTTATTTACCAAAAATCCGCCAATGAAAATATAAGTGTCCTACCAGTGTTGCCTTCTCTCTTCCTGGATTGCTTCAACTTTCAGTCCCCAGAAACAGGGCCGAGGTCCAGTCCCCTAAAAAGGGACAGCTGCCGTGGCCACGGTCTTTCTTGGTCGTCGGCTCTGCCTCTGGGCACCTCCGGTATGTTGCAATCCGGCTTTGAAGGACCAATTTAATGTCAGGTTCAGATGTAGACATTTATCAAATAAAGAGAGAAGAAGCATCTGGTTCCAAATTTATTACTCATGAGGACTCATGAGGAAGAGAAAACTGCAGCCTTAGTTTGATCGGTACAGAGTCTCTCTTGGTTCATCACTCAAATAGTCCTCTTATATGTACTAATCGGGGCATCTGATTACATGACAGAAAGAGAAAAACAACTCCTATCTCACTTCACACTCTCTAATGCGGCATGCAAGTCCAGGGACCCTGGCGTTGACGTGCGTCTCGTCTTCTTATCAGTTGTCCCCACTCGGCAGCTGAGTCGTCCACTTGCAACTTCACCAAATACAATAACACTCCTTTGCAATACATAGCAATCATAAACAGAAATTACTACACTATTACGTTGACTTGTGTTTCCCAAGAGGCAATTTACTTCAACACGGCAAATGTATAATAATCCTCCAAAATAATTCTTACAGGTAGAAACAAACTTTTTTTTTCTGATGAAAGATGAGAGTCCAATCTTTCATTTGGTAGTATGTGTGTTTCCATAGTCCAAACACAACATTTTCTGTGGACCTTGAAAGATCAGTCAAAATGCTTAAATCGGCTGGCACTGGGGACAACCCGTTTTTGAAAACGTCTGGCAGTCAAAGAGTTAATTAAAAATCTTATAATTAATTAGATTAAAGATTGTAATCGCCTGAGAGCACCTTGTTAGGAATAAGGGTTTATGGATGGTAAAATGGATGGATGGATATCATAAACCAATTATGAATGAAAGTAATTTGGTTTATTTCACTATTATTGGTTTAATTTACAAGTGTAAATATTACTCTAAAACAGAGTATTTGGTCCCACTCTAGAGTCAAATTTACTCTACAGAATTTACTGTGTATGAGTCAAAAAACAAATAACCGCCGAAATTGATGTATAGGATGTTGCATATTTCAGTGCAACAGTGTTGTTTGTATTGATTTGTTAGCGTCTACTAGCATAATAAACAAATAAGTCCAAAACAACAAAGGTCAAAGTAAAAGCAAACACTATAAAAAATAGACTTTACCAAGTACTTTGTTTGAGACGCAAACACAGCCAGCAACGAGATGTGACAGGTACATCACATAGGCAATGAACTGACGAGGACTGAAAGAAAGCAGGAAACTGAGGCCCTGTCCACCCAAATGCATGTTTTAGTGTATCAGCACAAGTTTTTGGCCGTTTGGGCTGTTCGTCCACACTAAGAAGTCGTTTTGAAGCCTGAAAATGATCACTTTTGTAACTGGGCTCCAGAATGGAAAAATATCAAAATACCGCCCAATGCGTTCCAATGTGGACAGCATATATAGATACTAATCTAGTGATGACGTAGTGGTCGCAGTTCGATGGCGATGCGTTATCGGTCCAATTCACATGTAATCGAGCCTGAGTGCCGCTATCATTGACAACAACAATGCCGGATAACCATGTTGTGGTCGTATTGCGCAACCTCCTTAGATTGCTTTTGCTTTTACAGCAAAATGTTTTGTGTGTTTATTCCCACTTATCAAGCGGTGGAAATGAATGACAAATTGTGCCAGACATCTTCATCTTCACCACGTACGATGATGAGAAGAAAAATTTTTTAAGACCAGGTAGAAGCAGCAGTTGGTGGGACAACTTTGTCAATGGGGTCCTCGTGGATAATGAATGGAGGGAGAACTTGCATGTCTCGGTCCTCTCTCATCACTTTGAGCAAAAAACAGCCCATACATCGAGAGACAAACTACAAACATGATGTTGAGCTTTGTGTTCTCATTTTATTTGTTTATTTGTTCCCCCTCGTTGTTGTACAGTACATGTTGCTATGGTAATGTGATAGTCCAAGTGGCGTGGTCTATGCTGTCAATTGATCTAATCAATGCCACTGAGCTTCACCTGTGGAAAGCTCTACTTGTGAACAATAAATTATGCCCCCAGAAGCGGTGAGTTCCACCATGCAAAAGGAGAAAGACAAGTGCGGTGTGTTTTGTCACGGTAAACGCTGTGCAAAAAGTTACTCTACCAACACATGAGAATCCTAATTCATCCACTTAAAAGGGCAACATCGCCGTACGATTTAAGCTACGAGGAAAGGCTACGGGATAACTGCCAACGACGTCAGTCTGTCTCTGCAGGCTGCGTCTGTCATTGTAAGGCAGACATGCCACGCGATCTCCTTCAACCTGGATCCTACATACATCAAGCAATATTTTACTGAGCCCGACGCAGAGGAAATGGTTGTTAACCGTCTGCATGCCAAGCCAGTGTTTTGGAGCGTTCAACGACACCCACATAGAAATAAAGAAGCCCCCAATCAACTGTTAACATTGTTAACATTTTTAATTCTTTATTTTATATTTTAACCATTTTGAATTTAGTTATAGATGTGTAGATGCACATCTACACAGGTGTAATAATGTCAAACTCAATATAACTCGACCTTAACCTATCTGTTATCTTGTTTTGTCTAAATTCCCTGTTTTGTCCTGTTTGTGAAAATTCAAGTTCAATCTAGCATACTGAGATTCTGTTTTGTCTAAATGTGAAAGATCAACCTAGCATACTGTGAGAATGAAATCTGATTTTCGTATTTGATTGGAGGAGAGAGGCGTTTTTCTGTACAAACTCTGATTGTAATAAAAGGGCTGTGTCTCCTGGGGGGAGGGACACACATTCTTGGATGACACTGCTTGGGTGATATGCAATTGTGTGACCAGAGATCTCTGTAATAAAATTGACCTTGCAAGGACCCTTTTCACAAGAATCTCATCTTTGATTTATTTGAACACGCAAAAGATTACAAAACTTATTATAATCCTTCAAATGGTGACCACCGATGAACGACGTTTTACGGGCTGTGGCGTTCACGGACGGATAGAATTCCAGGCCACATTAATTACGGTAAGTGGACATTTATCCACGTTTAAGGAATTCTATCTGTTTGGAAGCGCTGCAGCTGGTATTCGTCTTGTAAAATTACTACATTGGAGATGAGATCTATGTGAACAGGTATTGGTAAAATTTTAAAGTCGTTTTGTTGGACGCGAAGTCCCTGATTTCGGATTTTATTACAGTGTTTGAACCATACACATACGTGGTGACGAGAGCATTGTTTACGGAAATTCCGTCACGTTAGTTTATGCGCAATTGCGGGAAAACAGGTTGTTAAAAGCAATCGAGAGATCCTTGATTGATTCGATATTTAAATATTCTTGGATAAGTTTGTTCAGCTGAAAGGGAAAAACAGGTTGACGCAGCGGATTTACGCTTCTGTTAAGAAATCGGGAGGTTCTTGGATAAATTTGATATTAAGAGGTACAAGTTGACACAGCGTACGTACGCCGCTGTTATAAATTTGATACTAAGAGGTACAGGTTGACACAGCGGATTTACGCCGCTGTTAAGGAACCGAGAGATCCTTGAATAAGTTTGTTCAGCTGCGGGAAAGCAGTTTGTTAAGGCAATCGAGAGATTCTTGGATGATTTGCTGCTAAAATCCTTGAATAAATTTGTTCAGCTGAAAGGAAAACAGGCATCCGGATATTTATTGTTTTGTCGCGGAAGCGACCTTTTATGTTGTTTGTTCAGCTGCGGGAAAACAGTTTGTTAAGGCAATCGAGAGATTCTTGGATGATTTGCTGTTAAAATCCTTGAATAAATTTGTTCAGCTGAAAGGAAAACAGGCATCCGGATATTTATTGTTTTGTCGCGGAAGCGATCTTTTGTCGACTAATTTTATGGTACTACAAGTGAGACGTCACTGACTTAATACATATTTATATAACTTTAATATAATGATAACTAAGCTGGTTAATGTTTAATATAAGTTACGGGGCCGCTTTTGACCGCGACACCGAATAGTTTGACCTGATAGTACTTCCGCTGAACGAGTTGAAAGCGCTTCCGGGGTTTGTAATCGGCCGTTGGCCGTCAAACAATGACGTGAAATATATTTATTATTGAACGACTGGATGAAGATTTATTGTGGAAAAGGTTGGTTCTCTCCGATAAGATCTGTGGTTTGCTTGATGTCTTTGATGACAGCAGTTTAAGTTGTATGTGTACGTAAATGCCGATCGCTGGTTACAAAAGTGTTAGAGATATATGTATTTTCTTTAAATAGAGGAAAAAGCCGGACGTAACTGTAAGAAAAGTGTATCAAATGATGATTATTGCTGAAATGTTGACTTTGGGTGGTTCTGTAAAGATCGCTCGGATGGCTGTGATAACAACAAAGTAAATAGCGTTCTATTTTTTTTCGCTTCGAAAATAAAAACAGCTGTAGATGACGAATTTACGTAATAAAACCGTTTAGTAAAGGCTGAACGGGATAAATTGATTAGACAACGACAACGTGATATGACTAATGAAGCTTCTAATGTATTGTCGAACAGCTATTAAATTGAAGATATTTAGAGGAAGCTGCCTTATCTGATATGTGTGCTTTTACGGGGTGAAGTTATGTGTTACTTTTGTGTTAAAGGGGGCATTTGATTTTTTAATGTGCAGAAAATTGTGAGTGTTTGTGTGACCCTGACAATGGAAAAGGTGGGTTGCGTAATGTGTTGAAGTAGAAGGACAGTTTTTGTGTTTTTTCTCCTCAATGATGTAAATGGAGAGGAACAGAAGTTAAGTTGAAAGGAGGACTGAGTTTTGCAGAAAGTGGTAAAAGAGCAGGTTTCAATGAAAAAAAGGATGAAGTTGGTAGATAGCAGGAGTTCTGCTTATTTATGAAAATGGAGGAGAACAGATAAGATAGGATGTATATGAATGGCGTTTGCAGAAAGTGGAAAGAGTAGGTTTCAATGAAAAAAGGTTCCCCCCCATGCTTGTAAATGGAAAAATAATTTTCATTTTTTGATTTTTTCCTGCATCTATGATGGCTCATTCGTAGGTGTGAAAATGATTTAACCTTTGTTCTGTCTCTGAGTCCCATTTCAGAATTTGAAGTCGGCCATTTTGCGTGCAACTCCCTGAGACTGGACAGAACTTCCCATGAGGGCGCCAACTGGGAGCTGTCACATTTTTAACATAATTTGAGGTGATATGTAATTAAAAATAATCTAAGGTCGACAAATATGAAAGTACAGAAACACTACTTGCTATGGATTGCTCCCAATCCCGGAAATTGTCATATCTGACTTGATGTTTAACCAAAAGCTGACAAGGAGGCTGCGGCCTTCAGTGACCGTGCTCTTGTGGAATATTCATTGAAAACTGGACACTTGCCAACTGACTCTGTACTATATTCGTAAGTTTTTAGAGCAAGCTGTCCTATCTCATCTTAAATATTATTTACGAAGGTATGCAAAAGCTATCAAATTAAATACTGTAAAACATAACAATACTGAATTATAATTAGCAATTATTTAATTGCAAACTTTCCGATTTTTTATTTATTTATTTATTTTTTTAAATAATTAAAAAACAAAAGAGGATTTTGTTCTTCCGGCTTTCTACTGATATGTCATCACCTAATAATGTTGGGGCAGATTTTATTATGTTTCAATCAGTGCCGTTCATTGATCGAGATCATTGCTTCAACTGTGGTCGAGCCGGCCACTGGGCAAATGACTGCCGACAGCACTCACATGGCATCCGGAGCAGAGGCCGCCAACAACAAAGAGGGCGTGGCTACTACCAGCAGAGGGGACGTGGCTCATGTACGCTGTCATCACAACAACAACAATATCTGCCTTTCCCTAATCAGCAGTTCCTGCCACCGCCTGCTGGACAGCAGCAGTTCCTGGCGCCACCTGGTGGACAGTTTCCGCAATGACTGGACCCTGAACTCACATGCAAAGGTCTCCAGGAACCAATGATTGACATTACGGTAGGCGGAACTTCCTTATGACATTGCCACCTGGAATTTCCCTCACCACTGATGGCATTTCGCTGGTTGGATTTAAAGGAGAACAAACTACTCTCAATCTGACATCTCCAATACACACGCAGTGCTTCGCACAGACTTTACTTATCACTGCAATGGTGACTCCGCCTCCACCCAGAATGTCTCCTTGAGTTCGTAATCTCAGATCATATGATGCGGTAATCTGACTGTGTACACTGCACTCTATTTTTGACAGGTGTAGGTGATGACATATACAGTAAAGCATTCCGTACAGTTGCTGGCAACGCCTGAGAGTTGCGTGTGGGTGGTCTGTTCGCAGCACACGGAGAAAAATTTGGGTCCATTGTCCTGGCCTGGACAAAAGCAACTAATTGGCAACACTCTATACACACATATTTATTATATTCTAAAACTCTTGATGCCTATTTGATTAAATCTGATTTGTTTGCTTCCATGTCTGTTTTAGAACAATCAGCTTTTGGACCGACATCAACAAAGGGAGACATCTGAACAGTAAGCTTGATGGTGACATGATAAAACTAAAGAACTAAACTAAACTGCTGCACTGTGGTGTATTGACCCAACTGATGTGGGCCTGTCAAAAGTGGCTCTAGTAACTTTTAAAAATTAATACCCCACTCCGTTTGGGTGCCGCAATATTAATGACAAATGAAGGGCGACTAGATATCTTAGTAATAACTGATGGTTTGCTGAAAACGGAGGTTCTTTGTAAAATTAATGGGCCTCGCTACAATATTTCTATTTTTATTGTAGAAAAGAAAATACTGGTAAATTTCATATGGTTTCGGAAATGTGAAAACGGCTTATGTGAATAAGGATAGGATAAAATTTATTTCAATCTTAAGTAATATATTTTCCGTTATTTGATGCTTGTTGAATTTGGACTTCTAATTTTTTGCCCATTTCTCTTTTATAACTTTGGCTTCTGAATTTGGACTCAGATGTGGAACACTTACGGCGAATTCTCTGGTTAACTTTTAATTTTTGATGAAGCTCACAGCACTGTGATCATTGGATCCCACGGGGATGAGATTCTAGCAATTTGTTCGCTGCTGCAGTTTTTACATACTGGTCTGAAAATGATCTGAGTTGATCTTTTATCAGATGGGGGAATTACTAGTCTGTCTGTGTGTATCGTCACGAAGGAAGATATGCACACAAACAGTTCATGTTATAAGTTGGTATAAGTTTGTCTCAATGTGATAATAATATAGTCTGTGAGAATGAATGAATTCACAGGAGGACAATTGAAGGTGATCGGACTTTGACCATGGAGGAGAGTAAGTTTTGGCAAAGACGGCGAAAATAAGGTAAATATGTTCTATTTCCGAAACAATTGAAGGATCTCTCCCCAGGGTGCTCACGGTTCCGGCCGGACGTGGCAGCTCTGGGGTCAGATGTTATTTTATGATTTTACTTGCTGGTGATAGTTACATTTATTTATGGCTGGAAGCACATTCATACCATATCTATAACAGTAAATATAATGGTAAAACATTTGATTAATCATTATATACCATCATATGGGTTTCCTCGGAAAATTTGATCAGACAATGGAACCCATTTATAAGCTGTAGAAAAAATTTGCCTCATCAGATTTGAATTGGCTATAAGATTTCATTGTTGCATTAATGGATGTGCTTAGGTCATTAAACTCAGCCAAGGCTGGATTCTGATTGAATGTCACAACAAACAGATTTTTTTCCCCAGGACGGACCTACAGAACTTCACTAACATTTACTAACTCCAAACTAACAAAAACTACCAGATGCTCTTTCAAAAAAAAAAAGGGAATTGTGAATGTGTATGTTTATATGTGACAAAATGAAAATGTCCCGCACCCAGATGAGGTGATGGAGAGGTCAATCTGGTCCTGTTCACTGGGAACACATCGTTCCACATCTTGTCTATCAGACCCGCCGGGTCCGCCTCCTGCTCAAGCGCTCCCACCAGCAGGAGCCACCTGACGATTCAACTGGAAAACCATGCCTGCTTCCAGTGTCCACCTGACGAGCTGCCCGTGGAGGAACTCACTCAATGAAGATTGAGTCACATGCCCTTTTTTCCCGTTCATCATTCCACAAATGAGTCACACTTTCGGAAGATAACCCCGGTGACCTATCCTTGGATCTCTGGCAATTGACCAGGGTTCTGAAAGAAGCTGACAACGCCCCTTTAAACAAAAACAAAACTGACAAACGCCCTGAACTTCATCACGACATGGTTTCACAAGAACACATCTGCTGATGCATTGCGACGCTTTTTCTCGAACATAACCACAACACATCGTGTTCGTATATGATATGCTTATTTCACTGAAAAATCTTTTAATGAATTACATTGTTTTTGACATATGACTGACCTCCTCTCCTGCTAAAATAATGTTTTCATTTGCTCTTATTTTAATGTTGCGCCAGCCATTTGCGACGATGAAGATCCCGCTGGAATCTTTCTGTAAAAATGTTTAAATGTTTAGTTTTTGGGCTCTTTCGAGCCCAATTGGGGGAATGTTAACATTGTTAACATTTTTAATTCTTTATTTTATATTTTAACCATTTTGAATTTAGTTATAGATGTGTAGATGCACATCTACACAGGTGTAATAATGTCAAACTCAATATAACTCGACCTTAACCTATCAGTTATCTTGTTTTGTCTAAATTCCCTGTTTTGTCCTATTTGTGAAAATTCAAGTTCAATCTAGCATACTGAGATTCTGTTTTGTCTAAATGTGAAATATCAACCTAGCATACTGTGAGAATGAAATCTGATTTTCGTATTTGATGGGAGGAGAGAGGCGTTTTTCTGTACAAACTCTGATTGTGATATAAGGGCTGTGTCTCCTGGGGGAGGGACACACATTCTTGGATGACACTGCTTGGGTGATATGCAATTGTGTGACCAGAGATCTCTGTAATAAAATTGACCTTGCAAGGACCCTTTTCACAAGAATGTCATCTTTGATTTATTTGAGCATGCAAAAGATTACAAAATTTATTATGATCCTTCACAACGTACAAGCTGCCTGTTATAGGTATAGATTAATGGTATGCTGTGATAAAGTGGCCTGGAAGTGTGCATGATGTGCAAGTCCTTGCAAATTCCAAGTTGAACTTTTATTTAAAGATTGGCAAGATTACTGCTTCCAAAAAAACTAATTGGGAACGGTGAAGATCCCATTTGTATTTTTATTCTTGGTGAGCCCGCCTACCTCCTGCTTCCTTACTTGTTGAAGGAGTATTCAAGCAGTGGCTAAACACCTCAGGAGCGGTACTTTGGGCTGTGTTTGTTTCGGGCACGTATGGTAAGAGAGTGTGATTTTGACCGACTTAAGGTGTCAGATTTGCTACTCTGAAAAGGTCTTTGAACATAAACCTGGATGACTTGCCATTTGTTATTCTCTCCTGCTTTGTCTCCACAGCTATTGTGAGGCCTGTAAGGAGGCCATGGATGAACCCTCTGTGTTGGGAGCAATAGATGATGAAGAGGACTCGCAGCTTTCCACACATAACGTAACAACTATCTGACTGACTGCAATGAGAGGAGGGGAGTGGTGATGAATATATATGTACAAATTAACAGGACAAATATATGTTCCCCAATACTCTGTCCAAGAGGCTGTGATGATTAGCATTTCAGAAACAATTGACGGTTTGCTCAAAGCAGGAGTGTTGTGTGAAATTTCCGGCTCTGATTATAACACGCCTATTTTACCCATTGAGAAGAAAGTTACTGGAAAGTTTCGCACGGTCCATGACCTGCGAGCGATTAATGCGGCTGTCTTAACTCCTACTTTTTCTGTCCCGAATCCTCACTCGGCATTGTCTCAAATTGCATCAACCCACACTCATTTCACTTGCATTGACCTGGCTAATGCTTTCTTTTGCATTACAATCGCCTGCATCAAGGCTTTGTCCTTTCACCTGGACTCTTCAACGACTGTCTTCGCCAGTTGCTGTCTCCACTTGAACTGCCCCCTGTTGTTTTCCTGGTGCAGTATGTGGATGACCTCTTGCTGGCAGCTCCATCTGAAACTTCTTGTCTTAGAGCCCCAGGTATTTGCTCTTCATCTCCTTGAAACAGCATATTTCCACTGCTGCAGCTTTTGTGGTTCCTGATTACAGTCGCATGTTCTATCTTGACGTGTCTGAAAAGGTCAGCAGTGTTTCTGCTGCTCTTTATCAGAAGGGGTAAGGAAGTCGACAGGTTTGTTTATGGATGTTGCTTCAAAGGCAACGATGGCCTACAATCTGGATTGGCAGTAACCCAACCCACAGAAACAGGTTTTGAAGAAGTCCAAGCAGAAAAAATTTAGGCTCTGTCAGCACAAAGAGCTTACATTTTGGCATTAACAGCAGCTCTCAGATTGGCAGAAAACTAGTCAGTAAATATTTACACAGATTCGGCGTATGCACACATGACAGTTCATGTTGCATTAAAAGAATGGTAGCAAAACGATTTCCAAACTGTAACCGGTACACCCATTAAACATCAGGATGATATTCATAAATTGCGAGATGCTTTAATGCTGCCAACAGCGGTGGCAGTAATCAAATGTAAAGGTTACGCTGGAACTAATGATTTTGTATCAGCAGGAAACGAATCAGCAGATCGAACAGCAAAAAAAGGTTGTGGGGTACCGACCTACACTCCAACAAACTGTAAGTGAGTCTGAATGTGACAATCCACAAGAGGTGATAGTAGAAACAGCTAAGTTGTGGCAGGAAGAAGCAACTCCAGAAGAATAAGTGTGTGGATGTCCAAAGGGGGACAAAAAGATGAAGTAGGTATATGGCGGAAAGTACGTAAATGTATTCCATCTCAGAAACAATTGAAAAATCAAATTTTTGAAGCCCATGGAATATGCCATGTAAGGTGTGGATGAAACACTGAGACGACTACACACCTGATGGCTTCCTTTGATGAGACAAATTGTTAAAAGTGAACTGCAGGACTGCAGTGTTTGCAGCAGGTATAACAGTATGCCTACATCTAAACCTCCCCATGGGCACTCACGATCCGGCCGGACGTGACTTCTCCTGGTCAGGTGGTTTCAATGGATTTCACTGACATGATAAAACCAGTGTCAGGATACAGATATTTGCTGGTAATAGTGGATTCATTTTCAGGATGGCCAGAGGCATATCACTGCAAATCTGAAACAGCAAATATCGTGGTAAAACATCTGATTAATCATTACATACCATCACATGGGTTTCCTAGAAAAATTTGATCAGACAATGGAACCCATTTCAAAAACAAATATCTACAAGCAGTAGAAAAAGCATTGGGGCTAAAACACATTTGGTTCAGTGTAGCATCCCCACTCCCAAGGACAGGTTGAGCGTATGAATAGAAATATTAAAGAAAAATTGGCTAAAGCACTGGCCTCATCAAATTTGAATTGGCTACGAGCTTTTCCTGTTGCATTAATGAATGTGCGAATGTTACTAAACTCAGCCAAAGGCTGGACTCCGTTTAAATGTCTCACCAACATACCATTTCCAGCTCCAACAGCTCCATTGGAAGAGACGCACGTTCCAGGACCTCCAGAACTCAAACAACTAACGTTTACTAACAAAAAACCAACCAGATGCTCCTTCAGAAATAAATGATTGTGAATATGTATGGTTAAAAGTGATTAAACGAAAATGGTCTGAGCCCAGGTGGACTGGACCCCACAAGGTGACGGGGAGGACATCTTCTGCAGTTTGCTTGCACAGAAAAGGTGATACGTGGTATCACATCTCCTCCACCCGACCGGCAAGGACACCGTCCGGAGCCATTATCCCTGCACCAGGCAATCACACAACAACAACCGAGAAGCAAGCCCACTCCCACGGACAAATTCAACAAAGAACATCATCTCGAGATGGCTTCAAAGTGGGAACGCATCTCCATCTGCTGCTACATCACGACACTCTTTCTCATATTGACTTTTATACCAATCTGGTATCTCTGGAAGCCCCTCAGTACAACCTTGAACGTAACGACAACACATCGTATGAAGCGAAGTATTGATTCTCCACACACTCCCTGGCTCATATCCCGGACTTAGTTTCCTCTCGCTGTATTTGCTGCTTTGCTAACCACATGCGGGTGTTGCTGTATTCCATGTATTCGTTCCCTTTGCCAAAGAATAATTACCACTGCTATTGAAAAACAGGACATACGAAATATGTCTTCTTATATGATGGTTGAGTCTATCGCTCCCCCAAAGGAGCCCACTGTTGAGGCATCCGACGAAGAGGACGAAGATCACGCTGGTATTTTTCTCTGAAATGTTTATCTGTTTGTGTCGGACTCTTTTGAGTCCGAAAGAAGGATTGTTGAGGGTCTTCTGCCCAGATTTAGTTATAACTGTTTTAGTTTAGTCATAACTGCATAGATTTAGTCATAACTGTTTTAATTTACTTATTTCCTCAGTAGAACTTTTACCTGTGGATGTGTCTTTGTAAGTGCTGTCGCAATTTCTGCTCGTGTCGTCATGTCTGAAGGACCTCGTCTGTTTCCACATCAATGGGCCAGTGTCTGTGGTTGAAGTCAATGTGTATTGGATGATATGCTGTAAAAGTCTTATCTACTTTCGGCTGTCGTCATGTGTATTGAATGCTGTAAAAGTCTGGTGAACGCTGGGGGCTTGGGGGTTTTATGATACCGCCCTTCAAAATAGTATAAGAATGTTGTGAGTCCGCTGTAACTTCGCACTAGTGAGAAGCTGCCATTTTAAGGGAACTCACTGTGCCCGGAATATTCTGTAGAAATAAAAGCTTCGAAGTGACTGTTCATTGATCTCCAGCCTGCATTCGGATAACCAACATTCTCACTACCCGAAAGAAAATGAACATGCGGAGGAAAAGATTATTTCCTTCAACAGTAGCTAATACTGTATATAGTTCCCATTAAATCTAACACAACCATGTGCCTGAAAACATATCACTCATGACAATTCCACCTTGCTCTATTAACTCCAATAGCTAAATCAGCAGCTGCAGCTTATGGCATGGAGAGTAGTGTGGAGTCAAGATGTGCCTTCGTGGCTAGCGTGCTACTACAAGTAGCTACTTACTAGTAATGCACTACTGCAAATGTACTAAACCTGGATTCAGGATGTATGAAGACAGGTTGACAATAGGGTAATTTAAACGCCACCAGAGCTGCACAGTTGCTGCAGTTTAACACTGAGTTTATAGTAGGAATATGAATGTTCTGTAATCAATTATACAATAAAAGGCCTAAAAATTAAATTTTGCTTAGGGACAGGCACACACACACACACAAACCCATGCAGGTGGTGATGATGATCTATCAATAATATTTTCCTTTTGTTTCAGTGCTCTTTTATATATTGTCTACAAGCAACTGACCTTTAACCGCTAGTACGTCTACCCCGTCTGGGCCTACGTGTTGGGCTGGATGATGGCCCCTCCTCCTATGGAGGACCAAACCTGCAGAAAAAATAATAATAATAAATGACTAAATAAATAAATCCAGCCATCCTTCTATCCATCCGATTTCTTAACTGCCTAGTCCTCACAAGGGTCGCGGGGGTTAAATAAATATAAGTGAAAATAAAAATGGATATAAAAAATTATTAAAAAATGAAATACAAAAAAAGAAATAAAAACAACTATATATATATATATATATATATATATATATATATATATATATATATCCCTAACTAAATAAATAAATACAAGTAAAAATATATATAAAAATAACTGTTGAAATAAATACAAAATAAATGTATAAATTAAATTACTTTATTTTCTAAACATAAAGCCTAAATAAGGAGTTAATAAGGCAAGGTACAAGACAAATTTTCTATTTTTTAACTCTTTCACTGCCATGGACGTTAAAAGACGTCAAATAAAAACCTACGGATGGCCGCCAATGACGTTAAAAGACGTCATCCAATTTTTTTTTTTTTGAAACGGGTGGAGGAAAGCCTTGGCCAGCTGTGGTGAAAGTTTCAAGCAGATCTAGTTAGCCTAATGACTATTTTTGGCCCCTAGATGGCAGCAATGACTCTCTTTTGACAAGATTGGGTAGGCGTTAGTAGAAGACGTGAGGCGGAGCTAGAGGGGACAATGGCTGGGGAAGGGAAGAGAACATGGCGACCGGTTGCAAGCAGCTCACGCTCGAGCAGTTTTTTTCAAAGACGAAAAGCATCGACCAACGCTAAAGAGCACATTGATGACAACGATGATCATCATCGATGATGATGATGGTGACTCCGAGGTTAGAAGCATTGACGCGGCAGTAGAAGACGTGAGGCGGAGCTAGATGGCAGAGGAAGCGAACAATGGCGACCGGTTGCAAGCAGCTCACACTTGGGAATTGTTTTCTCGACCAACGCTAAAAAGCACATTGATGACGACGTTGATCATCATCAATGATGATGATGGTGACTCCGAGGTTGACACCGAAGTTGGAAGCGCTGACGCGGCGGCTATGATGATGTCATAAAGGTTCAGGGGCTAGCGATGCTAACACCGGAAAACGCGGAGCACAACCGAGCACGCTCAGGCGGACGTTCAATCGGACGACGAAGAGTGCCCCGAGTCCAATGCATATTCATCGGAGAAGTGGGTACAGTCTGCTACTTGCTATTCCCCGGAAAAAAAGGCCGTCAAGAAAGTGTAGTCTGCACGCACGCGAAAGGGACAATGGGTAGTGAAACTACTCTGTTGTGCAAATCCTGCTCCCTCTCCTTGCACGCAGGGGAGCGTTACAAAAGGAAAAACTGTATTTGAAACATCCACATAATTGTAAATAGTACCACAGTTGCACACATTTGTAAATAGTTTGCGAAATTGTTTTGTCAAATTGTTACACTGTTGAATGGAAATAAACATATTTTACTATCAAAAAACACTTTTTCATTGTTGGTGGTAGTGTTTTACAGAAGTAAAGCACTGTTTAGGTGTGTGTGGCATCATTCATGGGAAAAAAAAGGTGTCAAATTCACTAGAGTGCATGAAATAATATCGTTTCACAAAAAGCTTGATTTCTCCGTATTTTGTTTTAAAACAGAGCATTTGGGTGAAACTAACCATTTTCTATTGTTGATTACTGAAGAACGGAATAAGGTGGAAACAAACTTCTTTTTCTGATGAAAGATGAGAGTTCAATCTTTCATTTGGTGGTATGTGTGTTTCCATAGTCCAAACACAAGATTTTCTGTGGACCTTGAAAGATCAGTCAAAATGCTTAAATCGACTGGCACTGGCGACATCCCGTTTCTGAAAACGTCTGGCAGTCAAAGAGTTAAGAGATCAAATAATTAACTGCAAACACACTTTAACTTGGAATGTGCTTGAATTACTATTAGCAAGGGCAGGGTTTAAAAAACTGGGTACAAAATGCAAAAGTTAGTTTCAGTCACATTTAAAAACTAGTCATTTCTATATTTGTTTTCTATGTAATTACCAATGGCGTCATTAGACCTATTTTACGGGGCTCAAGCCTACCTAAAATGTTCTTAAGCCCTCCCTAAATGAATTGGTTGTGTATTTTTTTTAAAGATATATATATATATATATGTATATATGTATATATATATTTATATATATATGTATATATATATGTTCTCCCCTCAACACTCTAGGTGTTGAGGGGAGAATGGCTGTCCCAAAGAGAGTCATCGCTGCCATCTAGTGCCCAAAAATAGTCATTATACTAACTCGATCTGGTTGATACTTTCAGCACAGCTGGCCAAGGCTTTCCTCCACCCGTTTCCACAAAAAAAAACATAGTTTACGTCTTTTAACGTCTTTGGCAGCCCTCATTTGGATTTTACTAAATGTTATTAAACGTTTTTTGGCAGTCAAAGAGTTAACAAGTGGATGCCTATTACGGTTACATGTTAACTAGTGAATGCAGAAACCCAGACTACACAACTACTTGCATCTATTTGGACCTTACAAGCTTACTAGTGAGGCTCAAAATTTTCACTAGTTAACTAGTAAATGCAGAGATATCCACTAGTTACACAAGTTGGGCTCATTATGATCCCACTTGTTAACTAGTGAAACACGTGTTTTCCTACAAGTAAAATATCTATGTACAGAGTGAGTAACTAGTAAACTAGTGACACAGATTTTCTTATCACTAGTTTACTAGTAGAAAATATTTTCAAGACTGAACTATTACACACTTTGACTGTGCAAGTTTCACACATTTGCTCACTAGCTGGCATGTACGCACAACTAGTTAACCAGTGAAAATAATTACATTTCACTAGTTGACATGTTTGCCAGTTACAACACTTCACAAGTTCACTAGTTGTGCGCACATGTCAACTAGTGAACTAGTAAGCATTTTTGTAAATTACGCCTATTATACTAGAAACATCAACTAGTGCAACAAAATTCACTACATGTTAGATATTTGCTATACTAGTTGCCTACCAGTGCTACATAAGTGTCCACTAGTTAAAAGACACGCCCAACATGTAGGAAAAATGTCTAACGTGTTCTGTCAAATCTTGTACAAGTAAATTTCTTGGTCTGACTTGTGAAAAAAAATGCCTTCCACTAGTTAGCTAGTTAAGTATCGTTTTGACCTCACTAGTTAACTAGTGACTCAGTCTGGATGTAACTAGCTTGCAAGAGAGAAACCAAGTGATTCACTAGTTAACAAGTGAGGTCAAAACGACCCCAACTAGTGCCACAAGTGGGTATATTTGCATTTACTATTTCACTAGATCACATTTTGTATCACACTAGTCAGCTAGTAAGGTTGGGAAGATCCCAACTAGTGTAACTAATAAAACATTCTATGCCATCCTAGTTAACTAGTAATCGATTTTAAACCTTACAAGTGAACCACTAAGGTACGAAAAAACGCAACTGGCGATACCAGTGGACATTCGGCCCTTACACGTCACCATGCAAAATGCAACAATAAACTATAGACGTCTTTAATGCGACTCAAACGCCAACACGTTTACTAGTGGACTGCATGCAAATGAAGCAGATGGGACAAGAACTTTGAGTGGTCGATATTCAAATTAGATATCTTGAAGTTAAAGCTTCAAGATATCTTACCCTTAAGTGCCTGGACCCCAATAACTAAAGAAAATAAACCGTATTTACAAAAAAACAACAACAACAACAACACATGCTTAATTCATCTCACCCCCACCAGTAAACTCAATAAGCATTGTGGCTGTTTTCAGTTTGTTTGTTTTATTTTTAAGTAACTGGATAAGTACTTTTGCACTGTATAGATACAGTGCAATATACAGTGCATAGACAGAGAGTGTCCAGTGGGCTCAAAAATTTACACTTTAGTGGTGTCAGAAGAGACTCGAACTAGTGATGTAGCAGTCATTTTTGGGCTTACTTAACATGTACGCTCAATGTAAGCTTATGAAGGATGAAGGATTCTCACTATTTGCGTGTTCATGCCGTTGATTAATAAAACATACAATGAGATCAGTGAATTCAGGCATTTTCTTGTAGATTTATTCACGAATTTGAGGACAGGAGAATATGCAGTCTACTCACTCATATTGTTTCTCATCTGTGAAGTCCAACCCCCTACTCGTCACTAATATCTCTCTTTGTCCTTCAAGATCCCTCCCATAGTCACATGATATCTCAATACAGTTGGCCAATTACGCCCCCCCCTCTCTTTGTCCCAAGATAGAAAAACAGGTAATCAGATAAGAGTAGCCTTTCAGAGCAGACCTGCTGGCTGGTTGTAAAACACAAAGGGATCTAATTAACACATTCGCCTTCCCCCATCTCATGCTCTGTAGGAGAAAACAAAGAAAACGAACCCCCTCACATCATTTGAATTCTCACATAAAACTATACTGAGTAAATCAAAGCAATTTTGTCCAATTCTAAATAAATAATAAAATAAATAAATCAAAACAGTTATAATTAAATTTAAACAGAATATTTACTTCACTTACTTGTTAACATGTAAGCTCAATGTAAGCTTACTTGTTAACATGTAGGCTCAATGTCAAGCTTACTTGTTAACATGTACGCTCAATGTCAAGCTTACTTGTTAACATGTACGCTCAATGTAAGCTTACTTGTTAACATGTACACTCAATGTAAGCTTACTTGTTAACATGTACGCTCAATGTCAAGCTTACTTGTTAACATGTACGCTCAATGTAAGCTTACTTTTTAACATGTACACTCAATGTAGGCTTACTTGTTGACATTGTTGGAGAAAATGATATTTTCCTCCGCATGTTCGTTTTCTTTCGGGTAGTGAGAATGTTAGTTATCCAAATGCAGGCTGGAGATCGATGAACAGTCACTTCGAAGCTTTTATTTCTACAGAATATTCCAGGCACAAGTGAGTTCCAGACAATGACTGCAGCCTCTCACAAGTGCGAAGTTACAGAGGACTTACAACATTCTTATACTATCTTGAAGGGCGATACCACAAAGCCCCCAGGAAACAGCCCACCCGGAGTTCACCGGACATGAGATACTTTAAAAACATCATACTAACACATTGACTTTAACCACAGACAAATGGTCTATTGTTGTGGAAATAGAGGAGGTCCTCCAGACATGACGACAGCCGGCATGTGATAAGACTTACAAAGAAATCATACTAACACATTGACTTCAACCACAGACAAATGGTCTATTGTTGTGGAAATAGAGGAGACCCCTAGACATGCTGGCACGAGCAGAAATCGCGACAGCACTCACAAAGACACACCCACAGATAAAAGTTCTACTGAGGAAATAAATAAGGAAATTAAAACAGTTATGACTAAATCTGGGCAGAAGACCCTCTTCAACATGTACACTCAATGTAAGCTTACTTAACATGTAAACTCAATGTAAGCTTACTTGTTAACATGTACGCTCAATGTAAGCTTACTTGTTAACATGTACACTCAATGTAAGTTTACTAGTTAACTTGTAAGCTCAATGAAGCTTACTTGTTAACATGTAAGCTCAATGCAAGCTTACTTGTTAACATATACACTCAATGTAAGCTTACTTGTTAACATGTACGTTCAATGTAAACTTACTTGTTAACATGTAGGCTTAATGTATGCTTACTTGTTAACATGTACGCTTAATGTAAGCTTACTTGTTAACATGTACGCTTAATGTAAGCTTACTAGTTAACTTGTAAGCTTACTTGTTAATATGTACACTCAATGTAAGCTTACTTGTTAACATGTACGTTCAATGTAAACATACTTGTTAACATGTATACTCAATGTAAGTGTACTTGTTAACTTGTAAGGTCAATGTAATGTGTCTCAGCGTGCCCACTAGCCTACTAGTGGGCACGCTGAGCTTGATATCACGCATATCAAGCTCGGTGTGCATGTTGACATCCTTGTGTGCATGTTGACATGCTTGATATCCTTGATATCAAGCTCAAACTGCACTCTATTGGACACTTTAAGGAATAAATATATAAAGTGCTTGCCGGCGAGCACTTTGAACATTTACTCTTTCATATGTGTTCTTACTCCTCCTACATTACCCAGGATGCACCAGACAAGATCTGCGTGAATTCGGACAGCCAATCATGATACATTTCCTACCACCAGCAGTTTGAACAGATTTAACAACAAATGACCATTTAAACCCTCAAGAAGGGAGAATTTATTTCAGAACTGTTGCACTGGATTCCTTTTTATTTAGTATAGCATATAAAGTGGAAAGTGACTGCTCTGTATTGATTTTAAATAGATACAAGGGGCAGTAAACGACTGTGGAAGCTCAAATTCAGGCTTTACAGCAGAGGTGGGCATCGAGGGCCAAAGTCCTGCAGGTTTTGCATGTTGCCCTTCTCCAACACAGCTGATATATGATCAGCTCATCAGCAAGCTCTGCATAAGCCTGATAATGAGCCTGTTGATTGGAATCAGCTTGTGTTGGAAGTGAGAAACCTCCAAAACCTGCAGGACTCCGGCCCTCGAGGACCGAGATTGCCCACGTCTGCTTTACAGGGTTAAATCTTTCATTGGTTGAGCTCTGATCAGAGAGCCAATAGGAGTTAACCACTTATGGCACTGTCCAGCCTCCTGATTGGCATTTAGCGTAACTAGTGCCACTAGTGAGCAATTTGGTTTTCACTTGTTCTACCAGTGAACATTTGGACATCATAGCTAACTAGCAAATTCAAAAGACTGTAAAACTAGTTGACTAGTGAGCATGTTGGCATCCACCAGTTCTACTAGTGAACATTTTGGACCTCACTAGTTGAACTAGTTCAGTCAAAATGTCTCACCAGTGTAACTAGTGGAAATTTTGGGCATCACTAGTTAACTAGTAAAAATGTTTCAGTGTCACTAGTTCAACATGTAGACTTAAAGAGGCTTTCACTAGTTAACATGTCAGTGTTTTGTCATTCACTAGTTAACTAGTAAAAATGTTTCAGTGTCACTAGTTCAACATGTAGACTTAAAGAGGCTTTCACTAGTTAACATGTCAGTGTTTTGTCATTCACTAGTTAATAAGTAGGTATTTCATCTCCCACTAGTTAGCTAGTGCAAGAAATCAGAGGTAGCTAGTTAACATGTTAGAACAATTCATGGTCAACTAGTAAACATGTTAGAGCTTTTGTGCCTTACTAGTTAACTCGTAAGACTTTGAACATTACTTGTTTGGTCTAGTGGGTTTCTAGTGCATAATAAAGCTGACTAGTTGCAAGTTTGGCACTACATGCATGCTTGTATGTGTCACTAGTAAGACTTGTGTCAGCACTAGTTGGATAAAAGTGGCACAAGTTGCAGAAAATTGGTGACATGTCAGTATTTTTTTTCAAGTAGTACGACAAAGCGCAGAACTAGTATGGCTGAATGTCCAACTAGTTCTGACAAAGACTGCACTAGTTGAGAAAAACTACTGTCTGATATCAAGGATATAGAATAAATGCTCAAAGGGCTTGCCACACACTAATGTCTGATATCAAGGATATGGAATAAATGCTCAAAGGGCTTGCCATAGTCGTCAAGATAGTACTGCATGCAAGCCGGCGAGACTTCCTTGTTCGCTGACCCACTCACTCGACCAATGACCAATTTGCTACAGAGGAGCCAAAACCAAGACACGCTTAGGACCGCACCCTCATTTGATGAATAACATTGTGACCTGACAGTGCATGTGCAGCATGAAATAAATGTGAGAGCAGAGCGTTTTTATTTCTTTTTATTTCTACATTTCTTTTTATATTTTGAATCTCAGTTTTTTTATTTTTGTGTTTATATTTTGCTTTTATTTATTTAGGGACATACAGTATATATATACAGTGCTTCTCAAAAGTTTGTGAATCCTGCAGGCATGGTCAGATTTTTTGTATAAAATATTAAAATAACCTTATTAAATGTTTACTCATACCCCAATCTACAATGCTGCCATTGAAAATAATGGACTTGAACAAAAATAATGATATTATTGTCATTCATTATTGAGCAAAAGTTGTTGATTTAAGAAAAACTCAGATCTCATGGGTGCAAAAGTATGTGAACATCTCACTTTCAGAAATTGCACCTCCTTTTGCAATGATAACTTCATCCAAACACTTTCATTAGTGACTTATCAGTCTTTCACATCTTCTTTGGGGTATTTTTGCAATCTCTTCCTTGCAAAATGCAGCCAATTGAGAGAGGTTGGATGGCCGTCTAGCATAAACTGCCCGCTTCAGGTCCCGCCACAGTATTTTAAAATAATTTAAGTCAGGATTTTAATTGGGCACATCCAGAACATCAATCTTGTTGTTCTTCAGATATTCCTTGGTTGTATTGCTGGAATGATTTGGATTATTGTCATGTTGCATGATCCATCTACTACCAGGCTGTAACTTCACAAAGAATGGCTTCAGGTTATGATCGAGGATTTCACAATATTCCTCTGAATTCATGATTCCCTGGAGTTGTCCAGGTCCTGAGGATGAAAAGCCAGCCCAGAACTTAACATTCTCACCACCCTGCTTCACTGTAGGGAGAAAGTTATTTTGCTGGTATGCAGTGTTGACTTTCCACCAAACATGACTGATTTAGTTGTGACCAAAAAGTTCAATGTTGGACTCATCTGTCCACAGAAGGGACTTCCAAAAAGCTTCAAGTTTGTCCAGGTACTCTCTGGCAAAGTTGAGATGGGCAGCTTTGATCTTTTTTGTGTGAGCAAAACCTAGCAAGCCTTTCATGAAAGCCTTGTCGATTGACTTTTCTTCCGATTGTTGAAGCATGCACATGTGTCCCAGATGCAGCAAAAGAGGTCTGCAAATCCCTCGATGTGATGCACCGTTTGGCTTTTTACCTGAATTATCATTTGTCTTGTGGTTCTTGCTGATATTTTAGAAAGTCGTCCATTTCTAGGCAGGATTGTAGTAATTTTCAGTGTTCTCTAGTTGCAGATGATCTGCTTCACAGTGGAATGATGAAGCTCAATTTTTTTAGATGACTTTATAGCTTTCCCCAGACAGATGTGCTGTTACTATCCACTTCCTGAGGTCCCCTGAGATTTCTCTTCCTCTCAGTTTGACTGACCTGTATGGGTTCACCTAGGTAAGAATTAAGTGATGTGGTTTTGTATCTGCTTCAGTCAGTGATGCACAATTTCTTCGCTAAACCTCTCATTTCATTGGCCCATTTCAGTGGTTAGTTTAGCTACCAATTTGTCCTCCCTGATCTTACTTGACTGCTTGTTTTAACTCTTTCACTGCCAGACGTTTTCAGAAACGGGTTGTCGCCAGTGCCAGCCGATTTAAGCATTTTGACTAATCTTTCAAGGTCCACAGAAAATGTTGTGTTTGGACTATGGAAACACACATACTACCAAATGAAAGATTGGACTCTCATCTTTCGTCACAAAAAAAAGTTTGTTTCTACCTTATTCCGTTCTTCAGTAATCAACAATAGAAAATGGTTACTTTCACCGAAATTCTATGTTTTGAAACAAAAAGCGGAGAAAAAGAGCTTTTTGTGAAACGATGTTATTTCATGCACTCTAGTGAATTGTACACTTATTTTTGTCCATCATCATATCATCAGATCATAGTTTTATGGAGAGGTTGATTACCAAATTGAATCCCGGTGTGCTTTGACAGCCACGTGCCTGACGTGCTAGGAGGAAAAGAGCCAAAACACAAAATACACCTGCCATGCACACTAGACACTCATGACACTGATTTTTAAGTGAAAATCAAGTCAATAATTTTCTTTGAAGTAATATGTACTTTGCGCCCCTGCAAATCTAAACATGGTACTTTAGTTAATATTATGCTTGTGGGAAAATAATTACAATGATTTAGCGAAGATTCTGAAACATTTTTAGCTGAAATTCCCCAGTCTGGCTGCAGCTACGTGCACTGCTTGAGAGGCTGGGTGCGATCAGAGCGGTGTGATAGAGTAGCACTGCCATCTATTGGTAAAGTTACAGTACCACCACAACAGAGGAGGCTCTTGGCAGGCGACACGTCTACATTGTTTTCAGACAGTCAATGTTAATCATATCTTATCGGTGTCACATATTTAATTTTGATGATCGCATATGAAAACACAGATAAATGCACTAGGTGAGACTCATTCACCACAACGGACCGATACAGTCCGCAGCACAGCAGACCCTACAGCGGCTACACCGATCCGTTTCTCCCACTCCATTCTGCCCTCACTCGTAAACAAGACCCCAAGATACTTGAACTCTTTCACTAGGTATTATTACTATATATTTTTTTTAATGCTAGGTAACGTGATGTTACTATAACCGCTAACTATAATTGTTATTTAAACAGGTTATGTGAAAGGCTAGTAATCTTTTTAATTATCGATAACTAGTAGATTAAATGCAACAATCTAATAGATCATTGGTACATGAATAACTACATCTTGTTATATATCAGGTATATGTAAGCACGTCATTCATTATGTTTTCAACTGTGTTTTTGTGTGTAAGTATTAAATCCTATTTGCAGTTGTCCAGCAGAGACACCAAACCCCCACCTTACGATTACTTGTCTAGTGCCTACATTTTATTTTTGTCTCCCGCAACCATCACAATTACTCGAGATGTTGCAGGTAATAACTGGTTTGCCACAGCTGCAGTCGAAAGATCAAAATGTCAACAATGTCGTCTTGTTGTGAATGTTTAACAAATAAAGACATTTACTGCATAGTGCGCGGTGTAGTGTAAAGCTTTTTTTTGTTTTTGTTTTTTACGGATTTGCTATAAGGCATAAAGTGGTTAATTAATCGGCATTTGTTTACTCTGTTACACGTATTAGTACTGTAACCGGAAATAACTAAAAACACACTCGACCAAAATGACGATTCGCCCTCTTGTCATAAGCGCATCCGCTCTACTGCGCATGCTCGGCCGGTGATTCGCGGTTGCGCCAAAGGGGAGAGAGAGGATGTTGCTAGCAGCCAGTGTAGATGCACTGCCGTTTTCACAACAATAACACCATCAAAATTGGCATCTTTTCTTACATTTTCTGCGGATTTTATTGCAAACGCTTCTGGAAATCGTGCAGTTTAGATTTCATCCGCTGGTTTGGCGGTTATGTTTTGGGATTACGTCCTCTTGCTGACAATGGGAGCGGAGAGGTTTGCAGATTTACAAGGCTCATTTTTGCAGAAGCAGAAACAAGAATCATGGCTGGCCAGCTAGGCCGCAGATTAAGGTTTTGTAGCAAACAGCAGGCGTATTTGGATACAAGACACGCCATATTGGATTGCTCTTACCGTTTTAAGGTGGCACAAAGAATCCTATGTTTTTACATGCGATTGTCGCTCAGTTTTGTTGTTGTGTGGCACGTAAAACAAGCTAACGAGTCCGCTTGCCCCGCAACCTTGACTGCTTGACGTCGTCGTTAGCCCATTAGCCGGCTAACGATTGCTAGCGTTTCTTGGGCAGCAGTCTGTTGTCCAATTCATTAAAAAAAAAAAAATACGCACAGGGACATTTTTGGACGAACACTCATTATCGTGTGTCTAGCAGTGATTGCGATCGTCCATTGAATTTGTTAATTTTGCCCTGGATGAATGTGGAACAAAATGGAGACCCCGACGATTGTGTACGATCTGGATACATCTGGGGGCTTAATGGAGGTAAGGTTTCTCGGCCCAAAAGCCCTGTTTACATTGAAGTATTCTTATAAATGCATGTGTTAATATAGATTACAATACACATATAATTAATTGTGTGTATTTCAAGTGCCCTGCATTGTCTTTCCTACCAATTTAGAGAAAGGGGTTAAGCAGGCCAGTGTTAACAGTATGGTCAGGCCAGCCTTCACAAGGAAGCACGAAGTCAAGCCAGCCGCCACGACAATTGTTAATACACTACATTACGGTAATGCCGACGACGAGTTGCGTAGGCCATCTTCAAAATAAAAGCTGAACAACTGATGCATGGTGAACATCAGTGCTTTGGATTTAAAATGTTATGAGTTATGGGTTTTCATAGAACCAGTCCTCCAAAGAAGAATGAAAACTGTGTCACGATTGTAACCAGAAAAAATCAGAAGAGAGGAGTTAGCAGATTACGTCAATTTAAAATCTGCATCAATGACTGTAATTACACCTGATTAAAAAAAACAAACGTTTTTGTCATCCCAAAACCAGACCAGCTCTATGGAACACTAGACCACCCTGGGACTCAAATTAAAGTACTTTCATTCAGCTGTGATGTTGCGTTTCAAAAGAAAAAGCATGTGAAATATGCTATTTCGACCAATACCCCTGATTAAAAAATTATTATTTTATTAAATTACAAATTCACATTTTGTTGTCCCAAAACCAAATCAGCTCTGTGGGACACTACACCACCCCAGGGCTCCAATCAAACGTCTTGCAAACAAATCTCGTGTTGTATTTAAAAATAAAAGCCCTCCGAAATCTGCAATTTGAGACCAGGCTTGACGCCGTTCTTCCGTGTGGAAGGTGGCCTGACCGCAGTCAATTAATGACCCTTATCTTCAAGCCTTTCTTGGAATGGCAATGGATATAATGCTGAACGTAGTAATATGCTGAACGTAGTAATATGTAAGTGCAGTATACTGAAAAGTAGTGACTGATTAATGTGAAATACATCTACAGCAGATTCAGACTCTTTTGGCACCCCCGAAGTCTGAGGAGGTTGAAAAGAGAAGTCGAAAGTTGGGTAGAGACGTCCGGAGAAGCGGCAGGGCCACCAACCACGACACCTGCGATAGTTGTAGAGAAGGAGGGGATTTGTTGTGCTGTGATCACTGCCCTGCAGCGTTCCACCTACAGTGCTGGTAAGTTGACGTTTTATCAACCTCAAAGGTCAATTACTCAGAAACCAACCGCATTTGCGTAATATCCACGACAGACCAGTCATGTATACTGCCTGCTACCTACCATTAAAGAAGTTATTAAATTGGCGCTATTTCCAATGCAGCTATTGATGTCCTGTATATTGATATTTCCCAATGTATTCCCTGTGCAACTGATCAAATAGTAGTAGGTGCGACGGTTGATTTGAATGCTGGTTCTATCGCTAACATTTATGTGGTACGGCCAGATGTCTAACCTGGTTGCAAAGAATGAATATATACAAATAACAATTTCTATCATTACTTGTCTGTAATTACATGCCTGCATGCCTTTTTCTCTCTTTTTTTAAGTTTTTGAAGTCCCAGTTAATGTAAAATCAGCCATCCCACTCTGACGTGCTTCAATCAGTGCAGCTGCAGCAGTGACTAAAAATGGAGTCTGTTTACAATATGGTGTCCTCCCCGCGCCTTTCTCTCACAAAGCTATCTACCAACCCTTTTAGAATGTAGCTTCTGGAGGGGCATTCCTCAGTGGAAAAAAACATAATACAAAATGTAATTTTCGGATTGTCCGCAATAAAGGCTCCATGTTGTGTATGCTGTTTGTTGTTTAAATAATGTTCATTGTAAAAAAAATAATAATAAAAAAACGTTAAATAAAAAAAAGAAATAAAAAGCCTCCTTAGCCAATCACAGCCGGCAACAAGTCTCAGCACTGTAGAGATCCTTTATTGAAAAAACAGGAGTAGTCACTCTCACACACATATATTCAATGCAGTCCTCTTAAGCAACACACAAGAACAAACACCAGACATACACAGCGTGTGCTTCCTTCAGTCGTCAGCAAAACAGCCTGTGAGAAGTACGTCAGCACTTGACTCTGAGTAAAGATTACGCTGACAGACTAAAACCCGTGTCCACCTTTTCTCGCCGTTTATTAGGCAGCCATTTTTATTACGTTTCTCATCATTCGTCAGAAATGCAGGGGTCCATCAGCAACAGACTGACGTACAGTCAATCACTTCAGACGAACTGCCCACCTCTGCTCTTTTTAAGCCAGAGCGGATCACATATAATCACAATCGCATTACAGTAACATTAATTTTAACAGTCTTACAATTGTTATACTTACTTACCTTAAACAAAATGATCAGAACACACACTTTGGTAGACTTTTCGGTTTGAAATCTTTTCAATTTATCCTTGCAATCCATGTGTTTCGGACACTCCCTTGTTTGTTCACATTCGACATTTATTTTCACAATAGAGCCCTGGATTCAGATTTTGACTTTTGAGGTCTGCACATTAGACGTTCTCAAAATTACATTACAGTAGATCTGATCATTTTATTTTTCAGCCCATATAGCTTTGTTAATAGCCAAGAAAAATGTTTACTGCATTACACAATGTGGATTTAAGAAATAAAAATGGCTGATTAAAAAAAGAAAAACTGTTGTTTATTATCTATATTGTCATTTTGTTATTGTTTAAGTAAAACCCTTGCCTTACGTCCCTGAAAATAACCGGCTGCAAAAACAACAACACAAATTTGCTCAACATTTCCTCCTCAAATGAAGTCATTGATTCGCAAAACTACTCTGCAACGGAAAAAAATAATTCCGAGCCTTGATCGCGCTGACTTCTGTCAACGAACGACGAATAGTAATTGCTGAATGTCGGTTGGTCGGTTAACGTAAGCCATGCTTTTGCTCATCGGCAAGCATTTCTTAAACCTAGTTAAATCTGTTCAGTCGATGAAGATTATTTGTAGATTTCCACACCAAGTTTGGCGCAATTTATTATTTACTTGTGATGTTTCTTTAATTATAATTTAAGGCCAGGCATGTTTGTTACTTTGTTTAAAAACTGACAACTGGCTTACTTATGGAATGTTTGAATCATAGTGATCCACCCTTGAGTGAAGAGATGCTTCCTCCAGGAGAATGGATGTGTCACCGCTGCAATGTTCGAAAAAAGGTGTGTGGTAGTTCACTAAACATTACACACAGACACACACACACACACACACATTAAAATTTTAGCCCTAAACCAAACCTATTTGAGCTTTAGACAAAACAATGTCCTAATAAAGATTGAATGTTTTTCCTAATTGTCTCTTTCAGAAGCGAGAGCAAAAGTCTGAACAGACCAACGGCCTGCTGGAAAAATCCTCTGCTAAGCGTTCTTCCTCTCCATCTATGGAGCTGGAGCTTGGCGCCACCCCACTGCGTCTTGATGGCCTTCCTCCAGGGGCTGGAGCGGCAGGGCCTGGTCTTCGTGTGGCCCAGGTACGCCTCTTGGACCGTAGGAGTAGCAGCAGACCAAGCAGCCGGCCAGGCACGCCAACTTCCAATACTTCGTCGACCCCTACCCTCTCAGAGGAGCAGAATGACATAGAAGACGAGGCAGCTGAGCCTGAGGATGATGTTCAGGGCACTGAGCTGGAGAGTACCGTAATGTCTTCTCCAACCCCACGCCTTCTCAAGAGGCCCTTCCAGCTGCTCATTGCAGCCGCTATGGAAAGAAATCCTACACAGTTCCAGCTGCCCAGTGAACTTACGTGCACCACTGCATTGCCAGGTTAGTTGGAACCTAAAATACATGAACTATCTTACAATGTGTTCAATCCTTACACAGTTTGATAACAAACCCTTAATCTGTATTCAGGCAGCAGTAAACGAAGGAGGAAGGAGGAATTACTTGGGAGGCCATTCAGGCGACCCCAATATGAATTAGATCCCAATGGTCTGGTACCATTACCAGTCAAAGTCTGTTTTTCATGTAACAGGTATTCTGATATAGTATTCACAGACATACAGTGTCCTTCCATAATTACTGGCACCTTATGGTTACGATGAGTTAAAAGCCTTAAAATAAATTCAATTTTCATTGCTGAAACATACTCTCATTCTGAAAATTGTAGACATGCTTCACCAGAGACACAATCAAGCTCCTCCCATGGCCATCTCAGTCGCCAGGTCTCAACCCCATTGAAAACCTGTAGCGTGAGCTAAAGAGTAAAGTGCAGAGGAGAGGACCCAGATAGCTGGATGATTTAGTGTGCAAATTAGAATGGAGATCCCTCTTTCTGTATTCTCTCCTCTTGTGAAACATTATAGGAACATTTAGTTGCTGGTTAACAAAGTTGTAACATCGGGTGGTAATATTGGTGGCACTTATGATTTGATGTAAAATAATTATTTGCTGAGGGCAGAAATGCACTAATATTAAAGTTTGGATTTTCCTCTTTATTTTTATTTTAGTCTCCATTTTATTTAGGAACAAAATATTAGAAGCTAAATAACTCATCTTAACCAGGGGTGCCAGTAATTATGGAGTGAAGTTTATACACAGATCCGTTATATTCTTGGCAGTTTTGTAGTAATTGTGTTTTACTACTTACTTCTTGAAGGAGTTGCAGGTTGGCTCCCTTGATACAGTGTGACTACTGTCCTCTCCTGTTTCACACGGACTGTCTGGACCCACCACTTACAGCTTTACCTGCTGGGAAATGGATGTGCCCAAATCATGTTGAGCATTTAGTGGTGAGTGTGTAGAACTGCAAGTAACTTCTTTTCTCTGTTTAAATACAATACTTATCTTTCCATTTCAAATGTTTTTGTTGGACAGCTAAGTCAGAAGAGCCTTAGCCTGTCCAGTCGGTGTCAGCTTTTCGATGACTTTCAGGATAGAATGTCCCAACATGCTGTCAAGTTGGACTTCCTAAGCAGAGTTCATCGGCAGTATTCACCAAACTTTCGGACCACTCAGCAGTGCAACAAAAAGACTATCAAGGTAGACCGTGCTTCAGTATAATGTGGGGTTTTCCATTTGTTCAGCCAGCCATCCATCCATTCAACCATCCATCCATCCATCTGGCCTCTCTGACTTTACCTCCAAAGCCTCTAAACATGTGCTGTCCCTCTGATGTACTAATTCTTGATTCTATCCATTCTGGCCATTCCCAAAGAGAACCTCAGCATCTTCATCTCTGCCACCTTCAGTTCTGCCTCCTGTCTTTTCCTCAGTGAGACTGTCTCCAGACCAAACAACATCGCTGGTCTCACCACAGTTTTATACATTTTTCTTTTCATTTAAGATGAATGCATTTGGGAACTCAGCATCCTTCTGCCAATATACTCACTATCTCTCTTCTGGACATGTCCAAACCACCTCAGTCTATCATTGCATTTATTGTAATTAATTAGAATTATAATATGATTATAAAATATTTATTTAGCACTGGCATTTTAACAAAGCACAATATAAATGGAAATGGGCCCACACCGCAGACATGTTGGCTAATGGTACATTAAACACCAAACGGGGTTTGAGCATTTTCTAGCTGTGCGATTGCACTTTATAGTCAATGTAGTTCGCACAGGCGGGCACGGATGCGTGCGGCGGGACAAGGTGCGGCGCACTCAAAATCCGCACATTCACATATTCACCAACGTTTAAAAATAGATTTAATACATTTGTTCGCACCAGCTAATCATGAACGGACTGCAAAGTCACACACAGCGTCCAAGTACAGGTCTGTAGCCACCCTGAGATAGCGTTATGTGTTTCCGTGTTTAAAACTGTTGATAGCAATAGTGCTAGCATTAAAGTATTATAAAGTATTTAGCACGGCCACCGGGATGCCGGTGAAAAAGTGGAAGCGTTCGAGGGGCTCTCATTAAAAAAAAAAAAAGCGGGAAGGCGCTGCAGGAGAAAGAGTGGCTCACCTGTACTGCAGTACACAGCAGTTGTTTTTTTTCAACCCGCTTAAATATGGTACACCAAGCGAGTCGACGCCCCTCTCCTCTGGTGTGCGCAATGACCCCAGGAGCTGCTGAGACTGACCGGTGCAAACTCACACGGTGAAAAGCCAGTGTGAAGCGAGGCGGCCACTCACCCCTACGTTCGCTGTTGAATTCATACATACGCTTGCTTGCAGCGTTGTTTTTTTTTGCTTGCGTCACCACAACATCCTATTTTGGCCATATTCTTTCGGCTTTTATTTGATTTTCGGTGGCCAAATATTCGGTACATCACTACTTCTATATTAAATATTACCAGTACAGACGCTCCCCAATTTACGAACGAGTTACGTTCCGAGCGATCGTTCGTAAGGTGAATTTGTTCGTAAGTTGCTTCAGTGCTATATTTTGTATTATAATTTATGTTTAAAGAGAATACGTACAGTACTGTACTACGTATGTTAGAGAGAGAGAGCGAGAGACACACACAGTATGTACATGTACGTAATAAGATAAATAAAATGAAGTTTAACTTACTTTTGGAAGATGTACTCGATGCTTAAGGATTTGATGGAGGAGGAGGAGGAGCAAGAGGAGGATTTTATATCATGAGAGGTTCTTCGTCGTCACTGGAATGGGCTTCAAAAGTTACTTCCTCCTCCGTAACTTCAATGTAGGAAGAAGTTGAGGGTCGCGGAGAAGAAGATGAGGGTTGATGAGTATCTTCCTTGGAGGATTTACTAGAAACTGGCCGAAAGAAGCGATCTAACTACGATTGCACAGTTTTCTTCTTTTTTCATCATAAATGATGCGGTAGCACTGTATGGCATCATTCAATTGATTTGCAACCTTTGTGCAACGTTCAATATTTGGGTCTTGCTGCTCGAAGAGTGCGATGGCTTTATCTATGAGCGACAGGCGTTTCTTCTTCTTCCCCCTCCTCGACACGTTGCTGAGCCTCCAATGCTGGGTGAGCTCTCACAGCGCCAAGCGTCGGTATTAGCGGCGGAAAGAAGCACTACAGTACTCGGAAAAAGGTGCGCAATAAAAAATCTAACTTACAGCATCTCTTTCCGAACATTTTTTGACATGCACGCATGTGCGCAGACATGTTCGTATGTACCGTTGTTCGTAACACGAATGTTCGTAAGTAGGGGAGCGTCTGTATCTAGGGCTGCTCGATTATGGAAAAAATAATAGGTACAATTATTTTGGTAATAATTGAAATCACAATAATTCAAAACGACTATTTTTTGGGGGGTTCAAAACAAGAAAATATTTAAACATTTGAAAATATTAAGACAAATAAAAATATTTGAAACATTATAATTATGTAAGTTCCTTTTGGACCAAACAGAATTTATAATAATATATATTATTTATGTTAGCAAAAATTTAAAATTGGGGTGCAGCGTGCGCAGTATGGCTTGTGGGGTGCAAGCTAGTTTTGACAGGGTGAAAGAACTCGTGTAGGCGTGCCTCAAAACAACTCAAAATTAATATTATTAGGTCTGCAACTGTCAAATATTTTGGTATTCGGATATCTTACTGAAAATTCTAGCGAATAATCGGTTATTTGGATAGAAATAAAAACATACCTTATTTCCTATAGGCTTATATACTTTCTTGGTTAATGAACAATTATAAATACAGAAGACAAAAAAAACCACATTTGTATGTAATAATTAACTCTTTCACTGCCATGGACGTTAAAAGACGCCAAGTAAAAACCTACGGAGGGCCGCCAATGACGTAAAAAGACGTCATCCAATTTTTAAAAAAACATTTTTTGAAACTGGTGGAAGAAAGCCTTGGCCAGCTGTGGTGAAAGTTTCAAGCAGATCTAGTTAGCCTAATGACTATTTTTGGCTCCTAGATGGCAGCAATGACTCTTTTGACAAGATTGGGTAGGCGTCAGTAGAAGACATGAGGCGAAGCTAGAGGGGACAATGGCTGGGGAAGGGAAGAGAACATGGCGACCGGTTGCAAGCGGCTCACGCTCGAGCAGTTTTTTTCAAAGACGAAAAGCATCGTCCAACGCTAAAGAGCACATTGATGACGACGATGACCATCATCGATGATGATGATGGTGACTCCGAGGTTGGAAGCATTGACGCGGCAGTAGAAGACGTGAGGCGCAGCTAGATGGCTGAAGAAGCGAACAATGGCGACCGGTTGCAAGCAGTTCACACTTGGGAATTTTTTTCAAAGACGAAAGGCATCGACCAACGCTAAAGGGCACATTGCTGACGACGATGATCATCATCGATGATGATGATGATGGTGACTCCGAGGTTGACGCCGAAGTTGGAAGCGCTGACGCGGCGGCTATGACGACGTCATAAAGGTTCACGGGCTAGCGATGCTAACACCGGAAAACGCGGCGCACAACCGAGCACGCTCAGGCGGACGTTCAATCGGACGATGAAGAGTGCCCCGAGTCCAATGCATATTCATCGGAGTAGTGGGTACAGTCTGCTACTTGCTATTCCCCGGAAAAAAAGGCCGTTAAGAAAGTGTAACGTCTGCACGCGAAACGGACAATCGAAGTGAAACCTATCTGTTGTGCAAATCCTGCTCCTTCTCCTTGCACGGCAGTGTTACAAAAAGAAAAACTGTATTTGAAACATCCACATAATTGTAAATAGTACCACAGTTGCACACATTTGTAAATAGTTTGCGAAATTGTTTTGTCAAATTGTTACACTGTTGAATGGAAATAAACGTATTTTGCAATACGTTGGTGGTGGTGTTTTGCAGAAGTAAAGCACTATTTAGGTGTTTGTGGCATCATTCATGGACAAAAAGAAGTGTACAATTCACTAGAGTGCATGAAATAACATCGTTTCACAAAAAGCTCTTTTTCTCCGCTTTTTGTTTCAAAACAGAGCATTTCGGTGAAACTAACCATTTTCTATTGTTGATTACTGAAGAACGGAATAAGGTAGAAACAAACTTTTTTTTCTGATGAAAGATGAGAGTTCAATCTTTCATTTGGTAGTATGTGTGTTTCCATAGTCCAAACACAACATTTTCTGTGGACCTTGAAAGATCAGTCAAAATGCTTAAATCGGCTGGCACTGGCGTTTCTGAAAACCTCTGGCAGTGAAAGAGTTAACAACCAACTGTTTTTTATTTTTAGATCAACTTTTCTTATTCTTTTTCATACTTAAACTTTCCTTGTCAGCGAACTAATTTCCTCGGAAACAGTGAGATTTTAGATAAATCTGTCCCCATAGATTTTCGTCAATGGAACTAAAGTGGCGTCAGACCCACAATAGCAATTTTGTCAGCTAAATAAATAGCACATTTGAGTACCGTATTTTCACGACCATAAGGCGCACCGTATATATAACAAGGCGCAGTTGCAAGGTAAAGCTGTGTTCGTCAGCCTCTCTGAATGATAGCAAGCTCCACGATAATTTGCCAAACTTTATTTTTCACAGCGCCTGAGAGATGTGCGCACATTTCATTCATAGAGATAGGGAAGGAAAAGTGATGCGTTGGAAAAAACAATCTGGTGTTTTTAGTATGTAGTGGGATCTGTTTAGCTACACTGTGTATCTAAACAGCTTTGAAGCACTACTTCAAAGTGACTTTTGCGATGTCTTTTGCTGTAAGTGAACGTTGTTTAATAAAGCATTTTAAAAAAAAAAGAAAAAAAAAGGAAACAATACACTACTGTATGTAGTAGTTTTGCCCGACCACCCCATTGCATTTGGTATGTTCCATCTCCCTCACTCACTGCGAAGCAGAACGTTCACTTTTGGAGGGAGCTGGGAAAAAACAATCTGGTGTCTTTATGTATGTGGTGTGATGTGTTTAGCTACACTGTGTAGACTTGCACTACTTCAAAGTGACTTTTGCGATGTATGTTGCTGTAAGTGACCGTCGTTCAATAAAGCATTTAAAAAATTTAAAAAGAAAGGGATAAAAAGGAAAATAGTAGTTTAGTCCGACCACCCCTTTGCATTTGGTAGGTTCCATCTCTCTCACTCCCTGCGCGAGCAGACCGCTCTGTTTTGGAGGAAGCTATCAATCAAACAATTAATTTGTAAGTGGCTCATTAAGCTCTGAAACAAGAAAAACAGGACACATCGGCGATTCTTGTATATAAGCAATGTGTGCGGGAAGTCCTCTCACACAGTCAGTGAGATTTTGGACCTTGGTCCACACACAAGGCGCACCTCACTATTAGGTGCACCATCGATTTTTGAGAAAATGTAAGATTTTAAAGTGTGCCTTGCACAGCCTTACCAGTATCCAAAAGACGTATTTATAGATTTTTTTAATGTTTTTTTTTTTATACTAGAGCATACTAGCATACTAGGCTTTGATGCAGCCTCTGGACTAAAGAACGGTTGAAGCAATGGTCGTTATTACAGAAACGGACAGCAGTGGCAGCAGAGTTTAAGAGATCAACCAGGGCCATGTTGGAAACAAGCTGTTTTCCCCTCAGTTTAAAACAGATTTGCGACTAATGATGAAAATTAGCTATATTCTAATGCTAATTGCTGCAAAACAGAAACAGATAGAAGTATACTTTTTTTCCTGATGAAAGAAAATACTAATCTTTCTTTTGGTAGGTTCCATGTTTTTATAGCAATAGAACACAATATTCTGTGGGCCTTGGAAAATCTGTCAAAATCCAGTAAAACAGCTGGGACCACCACCCTGGTCTGCCAATCCAGAGGCACTGTCCCCGATGTTATAGAGAGAGACGTGTCAATTATGAGTGAAGGGGATTGCTTTAGTAAAAATTGCTGGCAGTGCATGAGTAAACTACTGTTTTTCTGAGGTCGATTCGCGGGGGCAACAGCTTCAGCCACTTCATCCAGCTCCTCTAAAGGGATTCCAAGGCGCTCCCAGACCAGCTGAGAAACATAGTCACCCCAGCATGTTCTGGGTCATCCCTGGGGCCTCCTCCTGGTGGGACATGCCCGGAACACTTCACCAGGGAGCTTTCCAGGAGGCCACCTCAACTGGCTCCTCTCAACGTAGAAGAGCAGTGGCTGTACTCTAAGCCCCACCCGGATGACCAACATTCTCAAATCTCACTCCATCTCTTAGGGAGAACCCAGACACCCCGCTTGTATCTGTGATGTTGTTCTTTCGGTCACAACCCACAGCTCGTTAGCATACCGGTAAATCTAGATTTACCACAGCGGACCGATACAGAGTCTGCCTCGCAGTAGACGCTGCACTGGTCTTCCTGTCAATCTCCCGCTCTATCCTGCCATCACTCGTGATCAAGAACCCAAGATACTTGAACTCCTCCACTGAGGACCATGGACTCTGATTTGGAGGTGCTGATTTTCATCCCAACCGCTTCGCACTCAGCTGCGAACTATTCCAGTCAGAGTTGGAGATAGCCCAGAGGGTCGAATGCCTTCTATAAGTCCACAAACCACATGCAGACTGATTGGGCGAACTCCCATGCACCCTCAAGGACCCTGCCGAGGGTGTAGAGCAGGTCCACTGTTCCACGGCCGGGACGAAAACCACATTGCTTCTCCTGAATCCGAGATTTGACTTCCCAACGGACCCTCCTCTCCAGAACCCCTGAATTGACCTTACCAGGGAGGCTAAGGATTGTGATCCCTCTGGAGTTGAAACACACCCTTCAGTCCCCCTTCTTAAAAAGAGGGACCACCACCCTGGTCTGCCAATCCAGGGGCACTGTCCCTGATTTTGTAGAGAGAGACGTGTGACCTATGACAGCCCCACTAAACCCAGAGGCTTGAGGAACTCCGGACATTTTTCATTCACTCCTTGCCACTGAGGAACTTTTTAACCCCCTCTGTGACTTCAACCCTAGAGATAGGAGAGCCGATCTCAGTCTTGCCATTCATACAACAGACTAAATCATGGTTATCTGCAAATATATTAGCTTTGTGTTCAACTATACAAGACAAGGTTTCACACTAGGTACATTTGTGACTAAATTGAGTTAAGATCATTATTTCAGTATGCAAACTTTTTATTTTTGTTTGCTGGTTTACCGTGAGGTTTTTCTTGTGCAAAATAAGTGTCTTGCCTCCAACACTGATCTTCGGATTGCTCTCAGATCAAATTACAATTATACTATTATAATTATAAGATGAAATTATTAAATACGTCCTATTTGATGGACATAAGACAAAGATGTCATAATTCATATCTAATATGGATAGAGTAATGATTATCTTGTGTATTATTAGTCTCTCTATATGATATGTGAATGAGCTCAGCTGATGCGTAAAATACGCCACCTCATATTTTCATGTTATTAACACCACCACACTGGATTTCAAATGAAACTTGACAAGATGTGCTTAAAGTTGCAGACTTCCACCTTTTTAAGGGGATTTACGATGCAGTTTATCAGTCTACCTTTTGGACTAGCTGCTTGCTAAGCTAGTATCGAATATCTGAACATAATGATTTCCAACAGGTTGTAATTCCGACGTCCATTTTATGTACCAGAAATCTTGCGTTTGGTTAATAAATCGGCAGCGATGGCTTAGGATGCTAATGTTAGTAGCCTACTAGCGACATTATGAAACCTGAGAAGCCTCCGAGGCTGCACCCGCCTCGCTGCAATATGATTTGCTGGACGGCTCACGGAGGGGTCTGTTCAGATAAACTGGGATCTTTTAGAAGAGTCTATTATGTTGTGCATCTTCTACATTGTTTTTGTCTATCAAATGCTGTTTGGTTTCAGGTACCAGATGCCATCAAGTCTCAGTACAGGAATCCACCCTCCATTCTACATCCTGCAGGGTTGCGCCAGTTGGAACTGGTTTGTAGTGGTGTCCCTGAACATAAGTCCACAAAGCACCTCACCACTGAAGCTGAGCAGCAGGAGGTAGGATGGGAAACAACCTGGCCCCCAATCCAGGATAAAATCATTGTCTTTCTCTAATGTATCTTTTCAGGCTAAAGCTTGAAACTGGAACTGCAGTCGATTGTTAATGTCTCAGACACCTTTCAGAAAATGTTACGTGTGGGATAAACAATCGATTCTTTGGTGCCACGCAATGCGTTTCTAAAGGAATCTGAACGTTTAATGAATTTTAATAATGTCAAATAAAAGTAACACTGTCAGACAGTCTGTGGTGCTCATAGCCAGGGCAGGACTGGGGCTCTGGAGGTTCTGGGCTCAGACCGGCCCACTTAAGTTTACGTTTTAATGAACATACACAGTTTTTAGTGTATCAATGTATGTAGATTGAGCAATTATCTAATTTACAATATCACCATCAGTGTTTATTTGAACAAGTATAAGAACATAAAATGTCTAAAACCACAAATAGGAACCAATAGGCAAGTCTACATTAAATGGGATGAATTTTTCTCACACTTAAAGTTTCTTTAAAAAAAAAAAAAACTCCCCAAAACTTACTAATTCGCAAATACATGGTGAGACTAATCCAGCCACTGGGCTGCCCTTTCGGTATTCTATGTAGAAAAGCCAAATGGTTTGACTGTGGGACTTCTAGCGACAATTGCGTTAATTTTCGTAACGTGTTAATTTGCAGTAGGGCTGGACCTAAATTTTATAGCGATTTTGATTTTGGCTTCTCTCGATCATTAAAACAAAATGATCGAAGAAAAACGATTACTGTGCAAAATGCTGTGGCATGTTTACCAGTTCCCTTCGTTGTGAAAGGACCCTGAATGCACCATTTAGCTTGTAGCTAGCCCAGAGCAAATCAGTGTGATTCTGCTGTTCTTTAAGCGTTTTAATGACACTCCAGTTGGAGTAAACTGTCAAACTGAACACATAAGGAGAACCGGGCTTAAAGTACTCCAGCACGGTGCCGGATATCCGACGTAATAAGAGCCACTAGCGCAATGACAAATCCACCGACGTAAACAATTTACATGTGGGAAATAGTTGACACGTCTGGCAAAACACCGCCAATACGGAGAGAAGGCCAACTTCAAAAATAAAGCTTCCCATACCAAGTAATATGTGGAGCGCAATGCTAAGAAACACTTTTATTTTGAAGTTTTTCCCGGGAGCGTTTTGCCAGTTGCGGCGCCACGGATGACTTGACTTGACCTGTGCAACGTGTTCCGTTCTTATTGCCGGCGTAAACAATTGCGACCGAAGTCAACAAAACAACTTCATACAGAAATCACGTTCGATCGCAAATTAAGGGCACTAAAAGAAGACGTAATTACGCTGACATTACGATGCCTGTTGCCAGTGTGTTGTAGTGCTGTGCGTCATACAAAGATCCGGAGCCAGATATAACGTCACATCATTTATTTTTGACAATTTGGCATGTAAAAAGATACTTTCCCTTATTTGGCTCGAACATGGACAGTGAACCTTTACATAGGTCTAAACAATATACACGTGGCGGACAAACCCGCAAATCCACAATACTTTTCACCGCACTCCGGTATAAAAACAAATGTGATACTCTAGCACAAAACACAGCACCGCAAAAAAAACACCTGATATGGCACCCGACACTGCTAACAGCAAAGCCCTATGTGCGACCCCACTGTGGTCAATCGGGCATCAATATTATAAAGTTACCTGAGAATAACAATACAAAAACAATCACAAAAAAATCCAAAAATAAGTTAGCCCACCCTTCACAACCCTGCCAGCCCAGCTAGACAGGTCGACGGTCGGGCAGACTAAATGAAAAGGCAGCATATAATCGATCTAAAAGGACAGCAGGTAGCAGCAGAAAATAACTGTGCGTCTTAAACGCCACACGCGCAGTTCTGCTTCACAAACACCCGAATGACAATTCTTGCGTCTGGTAAGTCCTTGGCACCAAAGCCTCTTGTAGTCCAACAATTTCACTCTTGGTAAGCACATATACGCCAGCCCAGCAATCACTCTGGTACTCCACTAAATATGGTGTTTTTACCACACACGCACCTACTCTCATTTAAACCTAATTTGGTTAAAGGACTACAGCGACCCCATGAGGTGCTACTTGCTACAAGTGTTTAGGGCGTCTACAATGTTAGCGTGCTAGCTCGCGGCTGCAGCTAGAGTCATCGGACTACTTTTCTAAGGCAGTCTAATAGACGTGATGATTTGCACACTTTGATGCTGACAGCCGGACACAGTTGCCGTTCCTAGAGATCAGTTCAATAAATTGAGCTCACTCAATTTTGCAGTTGATGGTCGGCAAAATCACAACTGTGGTTCTGACGTCACTTTGTCTCACAGACTAACAGACTAAAAAAAAATGAAATAAAGACAGGTAAAACAATAACACTAAATTAATTAATAATTTGTGTGTAAATGAATACGTCAATAAAATAACACAATTAGGTAGTAAAAAAAAAAGGTATAACAAAATACAGCAGTCACCATAAAACATTGAACCAATGATGAGTCTCATGCTGAGTCAAACGCCAAAGAACAAAGATGTGTTTTAAAAGTGGGTAGAGAGGGAGGTTGCCTAATATTTAACGGAAAGTTATTCCAAAATCCATGGGGAGAGATATGTCTTAAATCTCCCTAACTTTCTAGAGGGGAAAATAACGTGCTGTTAAGCACAATTTAAATTTAAGTAAAAAATAAAATTACAAAAAGTTGATTATCTAGAAATGAAAGTTGGTCAATCATTAGTAAGTGGAAATATATTTTTAATGTCTTCTGTATTCATAAATGTTCTTTCACCATGCGAAAATATAATTTTTATCCAAATACCTGATTATTCAATAGAATTTTCTATAGGATATTTGAATACCAAAATATTCGATAGCTGCAGCACTAAAGGGGACTGCAACCCGCAGTGCTATACTGTACTATACATAATATAAATGAATAATGAAAAAGATGACCTGACACTTGAGGAGGACTGGCGATCGGGAATTTCGGAGTTTCTCAAATGCCAAGTCTATCCACGGCGTTGAATCAAATAGTAATGGCTTGATGTCGGTCGAACAAGGAATCGTGCTGGACACTGCACCACCGCTCCCCAGAAAAAAATTTGGCTCAAGTGTGTATTTAAATACAAAACATGCTTCGTTTTTTATCACATAGCGAGCCTAGCCCTAATGCTAATGCAAGTGAATGGGGGATCACATTCAAATGCTAACAGGAAGTTAGCATCAACATTAGTAGTCCTTTGAATAATGAATATTCACACACAAATGCTGTGCAAACATGCCCACAGGTAAGATAACACTACTCAAAGGCACAAAGTCCTAGTTTGTGAAAAAATTATTTTAATAGAATTTAATCGCAACTTTCATCTGTTCTCATTGTAAGCATGTACACCATGGATACATGTTGCACGGCACCACACTGCCCCTAAGAGGCCAAAATGCGTAGGAACACCCAGTATTTGTTTTGCAATTACTGTTTTAGTATACACTATTTTTATTTTACTTTATTTTATGTTATTACTTTTTTGGTCATGTTTCCACATGACAGCACAAAATACAATCCCTGAGGTCCTAGGTTAGCCCAATAGTCCCCAGACTTACAGAGGGTAATGTAATGATTAAGTTTGAAAATGAAGAATGAAAATGTAAGAGGCTTGAATTTCATATATTTATAAGGTTATGTTATACTTGACAAAAAGAATAGTGTTCAGAATAAAGTATTCAATGTGAACGGATGAATGGGCATAAGGCTATGATCATAGTTTTAAGTAGTTGAGTTTTAGTTGGTAAAAAGATAAAATGAATGAATAATCGTTTTATTAAATGTGATTTGAATCTTAATCAAAATGATCATGATTATTATTTTTCCCAAAATCGTCCAGCCCTAATTTGCAGCATAATTAAATATTCTAATTAATGCGTTAAAATGGCAGCCCTAGTTTTGATGGTATGATGACATTTTCTATCATGTTTATGTTACTGTAAATTGTTAAATGTTTTATCGATTCGTTATTTGAACAAAAATGTAAATCTAATCAAAATCGCAATATCTGCCAGTAAAATCACAAAACTATTCATTGTGTGCTGCCTTGGCGCAACTGCAGCATGTATAATTTAGAAGCCTGAAAGCAGTTCTTACTTTTGTGGTAATTTAATAAGGATAAGTGGTATAGAAAATGCATGAGTGGGAAAAAAAATACGATGTTTTTTTCTCTCTAATTTTTATAGTGTATGAAAATGACACTCGCAATAAATAGAATTTAAAATTGTCATTAGAATTTTGTCTTGATGTCTCAAACAGTGGCTTCAGGACGTCATTGCCCTCCAGTGCAGCATCATGCGACACTTATCCACCAAGCAGAATACTTCATCCTCGCCACTGTCACCACACGTCTCTGACAATAAAGACAGTTGTAAATTGTGTACATTAGAGGATGTGAGAAGTCAACTCTCTTCACAAAGGACTTCTCCTGGCCCCTACTCTAAACTCTGCAGTACACCTGACGACCCCGAGGAGTCCTCTTCAACACGGGACACGTTAGCACAGCAGGCTGGTTCTTTATGCAGCATGCCACCCTGCCAGAACTGCAGTAAACATAATGGACCTCTACCAGAGGAATGTAACCCTTCCAAAGCAAATGGACCATTAGACTGTAACAGCGAGTCCCAGCATTGCGTACAGGAATTCCCACAGCACAGACTAAAGCCCTGCACAGACAACCTTGACTCAGCTGCTGCCTCTAACCTGGTGAACCACATAGAAACCGAAACACTGAAAAAGGAGCCTGAGAGCACTACAGAAGCTTGCACTCCAAAACACCACCCAGTATCCACAACCACATGCCCTCATAGCAACCAGAAGAACCATAGGAGCCAGGCAGAACTCCAGACTGAGTGTATGAGCAACAACGTAAAACCTTCTGACTCCAGCCAACTGCACCATCGAAGCAACGCCGAATCGTCATCACCAACTGAAGGTACGCAATAAATAAGGAAAGGATTGTCAAACTCCCTTTTTGTCATGAGCCACATGACTGTAAAACCAAATACATGTACAGTATAACTATCCCATCATATTGTTACATAAACACAACTAATTGATGGATCACTAGTTCAAATCAGAAATCAGAAGCCAAGGAAATCAGAAGCCAAGGAATATAGTTTTTTCAGCTATTCGCTTTATTGTAATAAGTGGTTTGGTAACAAATAGTGATGCACCGAATATTCGCCCACCAAAAATTTTCCTATAAAATAAAATTAAATATGGCCGAAATAGGATGTTGTGGTGATGCAAGCAAAAAAAAAAAACGCTGCAAGCAAGCGTCTGTTTGAATTAAACAGCGAACGCGGGGGTGAGTGTCCGCCTCGCTTCTTGCTGGCTTTTCACCGTGCAAGTTTGTACCGGTCGGTCGCAGCTGCTCCCGGGATCATTGTGCACACCGCAGGAGAGGGGCGTCGACTCGCTTGGTGTGCAACATTTAAGCGGGTCGAAAAAAGACAGAACTTCAAAAGCCACTCTTTCTCCTGCAGCGCCTTCCCCCTTTTTTTAATAAGAGCCCATCAAACGCTTCCACTTACTCCGGCATCGCGGCGGCCGTGCTAAATACTTAAGCTAATGCTAGCATTATTGCCATCAACAGTTTTAAACACAGAAACACTTATTGCAATCTCAGGGTGACTACATCCATGTACATAGGGCTGTACATGGAAATCTAAATCTATGTGTTGATAAAGTAGAAAAGTACAACTTTTTTTTCCCGTCAACTTTATCTTAAAAGCTAAACAGCGCTACTTGTGTCCCTAGATATGACACAAATAAACTTCACATTTTTGCTTTAATGTAGGAACCAAGGTCTGAGCTTGTCATCCCCTCCAACTGTCTGCTGATTTTACAAGTACAAGTACTGTTATGTAAATTGAGGTGGCTGCTTTGCCATGACTGGCAAATTTCCTTTAATTTTCGTTATTTGATTGGCCAGTCCCCGGTGTAAGAAAGTCTTGGCCTGTCGTAAATGGGCTATTTTACAGTGATTAGTCTGCTTTACCAAGTTCATTCCATCCTATAGATCTTCTTTCACTTTTTTGTTATCAGCATTACCAGCCCACTATACTACATTTCATAAGGATTTTATGTCACAGACGCTGATAAGCATCACGGGCACGGCAAGTGAAAGTAAGCTTGTCTTTCATACCGCCAAGTACTTGCAAGGCAAGTCCGTCTTGGCGAGATAGCGTACATGTTGCGACCACGCAGCGACCTAAACGTGCACTTTTGTGCTATTCACATAAGCTTGTAAATGTCTATAAGCAATCAGAATAAAATATCCAATTACAGCAGACTAAAGATTCCTCGCTCCGGTGATTGACCAATATTGGAGCCATTAAGAGCAAAACTATCGCTAGCATTTGAGTTGCCAGTCACTGCAAAATAACCACTGGCTAAACAAATGGCGTGGGGCAACTTGAGCAATATACTTGCGGCTAGGTAACATGAGTTGCACATACCTGGCTTCTCCCGTTTTCAGCAAGTGGTAAAATCGAGTCTTATTAGCGAGGTGCAACGTGTCCGCTTTGGTGATCGCTCTTATTGTGCCCCTTTCTTGTTATACGTGCTTCCTTCTGTTAATGACTCTCCACGATAACATGGTACATTGTTTGGTTGTTTTTTTTGCTGGAGTTTGTTTGCTGTTGTTGAGTTCCTCCCGTATGGAGTGTGTGAGGACACGACTAGCAGAGCGAGAGCTACGGAAGCCCATGGGGGCGAAAGCCGCGCCACAATGAAAGGGGGGAAAAAAACTCGGTTATAATTTTTTTAATCGTCCACAACAAAACACTCGAATTAATTCAAAAAATCGATTTATTGCCCAGTCCTACCTGTACAGGACGCTCTGTGTGACTTTGCAGTCCCGAAACCGATTATCTGGTGCGAACAAATTTATATAATTTATTTTTAAACGTTGGAGAATATGTGAATGTGCGTATTTTAAGTGCGCCGCATCTTGTCCCGCCTCACGCATCCGTGCCGGTCTGTGCGAACTACATTGATTATGAAGTGCAATCTCACCACCAGAAAATGCTCAACCCTCGTTTGGTGTTTAATTGTACTATTAGCCAACATGTCTGTGGTGTGGGCACATTTAAATTTATATTGTGCTTTCTTAAAATGCCAGTGCTAAATAAATATTTTATAATAATACTGTATTATAATTTTAATTAATTCTAATAACTGAGATGGTTTGGACATGTCCAGAGGCGAGATAGTGAGTATATTGGCAGAAGGATGATGAGTTTCCAAATGCCAGGCAGGAGGTCTAGAGGAAGACCAAAGAGGAGGTTTATAGATGTAGTTAAAGAAGATACAAAGGTAGTTTGTGTGAGAGCAGAGGATGCAGAGGACAGGGTTAGATAGAGGCAACTAATTCGCTGTTGCGACCCCTGAAGGGAAAAGCCAAAAGAAAAATGAGAAATGCAATGATAATAAAAATTGGCATAATTATTTTTCGGCGTTTCGGTTTTCGGCCAAGCATTTTTTATTTTTTGGACAAACATTTTCATTTTGGTGCATCCCTAGTAACAAAAAATGCTTGCAATATTTCAGCATTATTACATACATACATATATCATACGTAATTTGATGTACGGGCCACATAAAATGTTGTAGCAGGCTTGATCTGGACCCTGACTTTCCAGTTGGAAACCAGAACTATTGTGCATAGGTGTCAAACGGTAATTACCCTGGAACCTGCATCTTACCATTGTTGCAGCTAGTGTTGCACGAGATACCGGTACAATTACCGTACCTCGATGTTTTGGTGTCAAAAACAGCTCGGTATAATTTTTGTAGTACCGGTACTTAAATAAATAAATACGAGACAGCCCGCCAACTCTGTTTTAAAGCCGCCCTTACCGATATGGGGAAAAACCCTTAAGTAAGTGACACACCTCTTTCAGCGTGTGTGCGAGAAGGCGCAGGAAGATGGCTTCACACACTGAAGCGCTCGCTAGACGTCCACTCCTCGTTGAGAAGTATGACGCGCTAATTAGGGCTCCACGGGAGTGCACAAGCAGAGTGGAAGCCACGCGACAGCATTGGCATTGCCTACGTATGTTTTCAAGAAACACATGAAGAACACACGTGTGGCTTTCAATTTTCAGTTTTAGAAACATTTTGTAACAAGAGCAAATGTTTTTAGAGAAGCAGAAGAAAAAGCAGCAATCATTCCTGCAGTGGACTCGAGGTGCGTTCAATGAACAGGCACACAGTAGGAAATCACAGTTATGCATAGAAAAGGCTCAGACGACTGACATGAGCAACAGACAGGTTGTGATGCGTTTTTGACACTTCCCTTAAAAATAAGTGGAGCGTGAATTATTTTGTTCCCAGTTTGTAGTATTTGATTACGCATTCGACTAATTGGGAGCAGAATGGAGAAGAGCAGAAACATGCACGCACACTCGTTACATTGAGTCATTGAAGTGCCACTGTATTGCCAATATTTAAAACGGATGACATCAAATGCAGTCAAATACAGTACTTTAAGAATATGGCATGCAATGTGAAAGCACATACATACATCCATCCATCCATCATCTACTACTTATCCGGGGTCGGGTCGCGGGGGCAGCAGCTTTAGCAGGTAAGCCCAGACTTCCCTCTCCTCAGCCAGCTCCTCCGACGGGATCCCAAGGCGTTCCCAGGCCAGCCGAGAGACATAGTCTCTCCAGCATGTCCTGGGTCGCCCCGGGGCCTCCCGCCGGTGGGACATGCCCGGAACACCTCCCCAGGGAGGCGTCCAGGAGGCATCCAAACCAGATGCCCGAGCCACCTCAACTGGTTCCTCTCAACGCGGAGGAGTAGCGGCTAGTAGCTAGTAGAGTCCCTCCCGGATGACCGACCTTCTCACCCTATCTCTAAGGGAGAGCCTGGCTACCCTGCGGAGGAAACTCATTTCAACCCACAGGACCATAGGTGAGGACAGGAACGTAGATCAACCGGTAAATCGAGAGCTTTGCCTTTCGGCTCAGCTCCTTCTTTACCACAACGGACCAATACAGCGTCCGCATCACTGCAGACGCTGCACCGATCCGCCTGTCGATCTCCTGCTCCAACCTACCCTCACTCGTGAACAAGATTCCAAGATACTTGAACTCCTCCACTTGGGGCAGGATCTCATCCCGACCTGTAGAGGGCACTCCACCCTTTTCCGACTGAGGATCATGGTCTCGAATTTGGAGGTGCTGATTTTCATCCCAACCGCTTCACACTCGGCCGTGAACCGCTCCAATGAGAGCTGGAGATCACGGCTTAAAAGAAGCCAACAGCACCACGTCATCTGCAAAAAGCAGAGAGGCAATGTTGAGGCCACCAAACCGGACCTCCTCAACGCCTCTGCTGCGCCTAGAAATTCTGTCCATAAAAGTTATGAACAGAATCGGTGACAAAGGGCAACCTTGGCGCGGAGATCAACCCTCACAGGAAACTAAGTCTACTTACTGCCGGCAATGCGCACCTCTGACATTGGTCGTACAGGGACCGAATAGCCCGTATCAGGGGCGCTTGGTTCCCCGTACTCCCAAAGCACCCCCCACAGGACTCCCCGAGGGACACGGCCAAACGCCTTCTCCAAGTCCACAAAGCACATGTGGACTGGTTGGGTGAACTCCCATGCACCGTCGAGGACCCTGCCGAGGGTGTAGAGCTGGTCCACTGTTCCACGGCCGGGACGAAAACCACACTGCTCCTCCTGAATCCGAGATTTGACTTCCCGACGGACCCTCCTCTCCGGCACCCCTGAATAGACCTTACCTGGGAGGCTGAGGAGTGTGATCCCTCTATAGTTGGAACACACTCTCCGGCCCCCCTTCTTAAAAAGGGGGACCACCACCCCGGTCTGCCAATCCAGAGGCACTGTCCCTGATGTCCACGCAATGTTATGGAGGCGTGTCAACCACGAAAGCCCCACAACATGCAGAGCCCTTAGGAACTCCGGGCGGATCTCATCCACCCCCGGGGCCCTGCCACCAAAGAGCTTTCCAACCACCTCAGTGACTTCGACCCCAGATATAGGGGAGCCCACCACAGAGTCCCCAGACCCTGCTTCCTCAAAGGAAGGCGTGTAGGTGGAATTGAGTAGGTCTTCGAAGTATTCTCCCTATCGATTCACGACGTCCCGAGTCGAGGTCAGCAGCACCCCATCTCCACTATACACAGTGTTAATGGCGCACTGCTTTCCTCTCCTGAGACGCCTGATGGTGGACCAAAATTTATTCGAAACCGTAAGCGTTCGTAAGTCCTTTTCCATGGCCCAACCGAACTCCTCCCATGTCCGAGTTTTTGCCTCAGCGACCGCCGAAGCCGCATTCCACTTGGCCAGCCGGTACCTGTCAGCAGCCTCCGGAGTCCCACAGGCCAAAAAGGCCCAATAGGACTCCTTCTTCAGCTTGACGGCATCCCTTACCAGCGGGTTCGGGGATTGCCGCCTCGACAGGCACCAAGCTCCGATCGGCCGCCTCAACAATGGAAGCGCGGAACATGGTCCACTCGGACTCAATGTCCCCCACTTCCCTCGGGATAAGGGAGAAGTTCTGCCGGAGGTGGGTGTTGAAACTCTTTCTGACAGGGGATTCTGCCAGACGTTCCCGGCAGACCCTCACAATACGTTTGGGTCTGCCCGGGCGGACCAGCATCTTATCTCGCTATCGGAGCCAACATACCACCAGTTGTTGATCAGTTGACAGCTCCGCCCCTCTCTTAACCCGAGTGTCCAACACATACGGCCGCAAATCCGATGACACGACTAAAAAGTCGATCATCAAACTGCGGCCTAGGGTGTCCTGGTGCCAAGTGCACATATGGACACCCTTGTGTTTGAACATGGTGTTCGTTATGGTCAGTCCGTGGCGAGCACAGAAATCCAATAACAAAACACTGCTCGGGTTTTGATCGGAGGGAGCCGTTCCTCCCAATCACGCCCCTCCAGGTCTCACTGTCATTACCCACGTGAGCGTTGAAGTCCCCCAGCAGAACAAGGGAGTCCCCAGGGGGAGCACTCTCCAGCACACCCTCCAAGAACTCCAGAAAGGGTGGGTACTCTGAGCTGCTGTTCGGTGCATAAGCACAAACAACAGTCAGGACCCGTCTCCCCCCCCCCCACCCGAAGGCGGAGGGAGGCTACCCTCTCATTCACCGGGGTAAACCCCAACGTACAGGCGCCTAGCCGGGGGGCAATGAGTATGCCCACACCTGCTCTGCGCCTCTCACCGTGGGCAACTCCACAGTGGAAGAGAGTCCAGCCCCCCTCGAAAGGATTGGTACCAGAAGCCAAGCTGTGTGTGGAGGCGAGTCCAACTATATCATTACAAACATTATAAACATTATAAACATAAATATATACAGTATGTACTAGGGGTGTTAAAAAAAATAAATTCGGCAATATATCGCGATATTCGAGCGCACAATTCTCGTATTGATTCAATATGCAGCCGAATCGATTTTTAAAGCTACATTTTTGATGGAAACATTCAACAAAATGTCTTAATTAGAATTAGGGTTCATGTTTTTAGCATGGAAGAATGATATATTCATGGAACATTAAGCCTTAAAATTTGATTTCAATGCTGTTTAAACATGAAATAGATTGCAACTTGTTTGTTAAATACGGTGAACCACAGTTATAAGCCTGAAGTAGATAATCATACAAATCTTTCACTGTACATGTACAAGTTTACTGATTAGTATTTTCTAAATTTGAGTTAAAAAAAATCGCAATAATTGACTTATAGATTCGTATCAGGATTAATCGGTATGGAATCGTGACCTATGAATCGTAATACAGATCAAATCGCAAGCTACTAGGCAATTCACACCCCTAGTATGTACATAAATTAACATGTATGCATCCCAATATTTTGAATAAATAAAAAATAATTTGAAGTTCTTTTGTCAGTTTTTAATTTTGCTGCTTTTGCTGATGTTTTAGAGTTTTGTTCAGGTACCGTTTCAGTACCGGTATCGAGGCATTTTTCGCAGATATAGTATTGAAGTCAAACTGTTGGTATCGTGACAATACTAGTTGCAGTAATGATCCATTTTATAGAAGTTAAATTAAGAATGAAAAAAAAAAATAAGAATGAACAGGGTTCCCGCGGGGTCTTAAAAAATCTTAAAAGCATTAAATTTACGAATTTGAAAAGAATACCTTAAAAAGACTTGAAAAAACATAGTTTTGTTCTTTGGGTCTTAAATGTTAGGCCGTATGCGGGGATTAAAATTCTCCGTCGCCCCAACAGATCAAGTAGGGGAAAAAACAGACGTGTGTTCGTTGACAGACACAAATGTCATATGCACACAGTTTCATTGACTTGCACTGTTGTTGCACCTCGTCACGATAGGGCTGTCCTGACAGCTCTAAATGTAGGCACTTTTATTTTGAAGTTGCAGCAAGAAGTGTTAAATTAATCTTCATGATGTTTCTTCAGTCACAGTGCCCATGTTTGGCAGATGGGAGGGAACGGGGTTTGCAGGAGTTTACTTAGGCGAACTTCACTAGCAGCTCATCTGCAAGGGGCTGCATTGGTAAACCTCGACGGGCACGCAAATAATTTTTGGCGCAATACGCCATTAAGAAAACAAAATGTGGCCTATGTGATTCCGCGCGTGCGTGTGGGGAGTCTGCTGCGTATGGCAGCAAAAGAAATTTCACTTTCTTCGCTCAAATATTGCACACCCGTATAATTACTGCTAGTTCCATATAATTAACCCATTAAGGCCGGGAGCGCGTGGCCGCGCTTCGACCGTTAAAGCTGGGAGCGCACCTGCGCTCTTTTCTCTTGAAACCCGGGAGAGCGGATGTCATTTTGTTGTGTTTTGACCAATTATTGGTTTCTTAGCCAATGAAATGCATCAGAACATGCACGATAGGGTGACATGGGCCTCATAGCATGTCCTGGAATGTTATTTGAGCGTTTATGGTTGACGCAGATTCGCAGGAGAAACTAATTAATTTGAATCAGTGTAACGAGTCGACATTGACTTACTGTTAAGAAATATGTTTGTAGACAATTAGGATGTTGAAAATTTTGAAGGCTTTGTAAGTGAATGGACGACGAATAATTACCCCGATCCCCCGAGGTTATTCCAACTTGTTTGTTGATTAAAAAAAAAAAATCTATTGAAGGTTTATAATGAATTTATGTCAACGCCATAAGTGTAAGCTCTAAAATATTTTTGGAATAGTTTCTATCTGCTTCAGGAGCTGAGATATCAATTATTTTTAAAATTGTTGAATTTCCAGAAAAACTTCAGGTTTTCGGGGGTGACTCAAGTCACCCATAGGTTTTAGAGGCATGTTTTGCCAGGCGCTTTAGGCCTTAATGGGTTAAATATCATTCCACATCATTCAATGCATGCATTTTTACTACAACCATTCAAGATCATTCTATACTATAAAATATAATTTAATATAATTCCAAATAATTTTAATTCAGTATTCACGTGCAATTTCTCCAGAAATTATTTCATCTAGTTTTTGTTTAAAAATAGCGTGTAAAAATACATGTTACATTGTTAGATTTTCAAACACAGTTTCAAATGAGTTTGACATACCACCAAAAAGCATTTTTCTAGCTACAGTATGTCTGGTAGCTAAAGGCTGAGCTGCACTGTATTTGTTTACAGACTACATAGAGCAGAGTAAACTCTCCTGACGCCTATCCAATAATGTATTTTTTAATCTACGTCAAAGAAAAATAAAAGTTCAACTGTGCAGTTATGAACACTGGATCCTGTAAGCAAGTCATTTGAGCTGTTACATACAAAAAAAAACAGAACTACCTGGTCTGTAGTTAAAAAATATTTAAAGCTGGGAAGTGATGAACATTTTCAAAATCACAGCTTCTGAAATGAGTTCATTATAAGGTCTCTGTGACTCATTCTGTCCTGGTGGTTTCTGCAGATGTTAAGGTTGACTTGGGACTGATGGACTCATTGCTATCCAGTTCACTCTCCTCCATCACTAATCTCTGCATGAAAGATTGCAGGGATGATAATGGGGGTAGGTACATTCATCTTGGTTGTGATGCTGCAAGTCTAATATGCTGATATCGTCAAATTGTGTTTTTTTTTATGTATATATTTTAGAGATTGAGCTGGGCAAGCTGGATACAGAGATGATCAAGTTATTGGCATGGCAGAGGATCCAGCAGCTTTTCCCTTGTAAAGCCCCCAGCACTTTACCTACAGACGCCAGCAATGCAACCAAACCTCCATCTCTCTCAAACTGTAAGACTTCAACATTGCTATAAAGTTTGTTTTCATACAATTATTCCAATGATTTAATCTTGAGTCATTTCTTTGCAGATCAGAAGAAGTTGCAGGCCCGAGCTGTCTTCTACCCTCTGACAGGAAAAGGAAAGGCTGTCAGCATGTGCTATAGGACGTTATACATAGGATCTGGTAAGACATGATGACTTTATGGCAATCTTGTTTTGTGCTAGGGGTTGGGAATCTATAGATGAGGCTGATTCGATACATATCTTGATATTCAAATGGATTAAAAACTGACACAACGGTTTAATAACAATTATGTAAAGTTTGGGAGCGTTATGATTCGATACGGTACGGAAACAATGCAAGAGTAATATAGTTTAGAGATAGACCGATAATTGGTAGGGGTGGGACAAAAAACAACAACGATCCGACCGGCTATCGTTTGTCAAGGAGAGCCATGACGACTATCGGTAGCAGACTCTTCAATCGACACAAAATCCACCAGGAATCTTTAGATACATCAATTATAAAGCTGTGGACCAGCAATCGCGAGGCTATGAACCAGTTGCGTGAGGCTTTATAGTTTTTCATCTTTTATAACACGAGCAAGAGCTCTTGTGCCATGCTCTACTAGTTTTGTTTCCATGTCAGCAGCGTCACTATTCAAGCAACTTCCTTGTTTACAGAGCTATAACAAAATAGCTCTAATAGATGCTTCATTTCCCGGATGTTGTAAACAAATAAGACACATTCCGTACTTTTTGTTTTTTGGCCCACCGTCAATGCCGGGCTCGCACACGGCACACACGATGTGTGCGCGTCACAGCGAGTGACAACATGCAACTGGAGACAATGGCAGAAGTCCGTACATCTCGGCATTTCCCATGGCTATCGGGTTCTCTCAGTCCACTTCTAAGTTCTGGTGTTGGTACTGTGCGCGACCCCAAAGAAAAACTCCCGTGACTATCCAATGTAGCGATTAGGGGTGGGCAATCATCATCGCCATCGATATTATCGTCAACTTGGCTCTCACGATGTCCAGTTTTACATTATCGGGTTTTAATACTATTTCTAAATGGGGAGGGGGAGGGGGGGAACAGCTCAATTGATTGGCTGCAAAGTAGGAGGAAGTGATGAAAGTTCTCATTTGGCGAATCAGCGTGCATAGACGGCAGAGAAGGAAGTGATCCGTCTCCATTCTGCAAATCAGCAAGCAGGATTCAGTCAGGTGACTCGGCGGTGCCAGCCACGAGGAAGTGAGAACATGGAATCGAAGTCTTGTTTTAGTGACTAATTTAATAGAAACTTAGCTAGACTTGAATCCACGTCCCTATCTTGGAAATATTTTTGGGTTGACAAGACCAAAATAACATTGTAACGTGTGCCGGAAAACGCTCGCCGTGAAAAGCACTTCTGCTCCACCATATGATTATGGAGGATTACATGACTATGCGACTCCACCAGTACGACTACCGCTCAAGAAAATAAAAGTAAAGCTGCCAAACTCAATCATGAAATCCTCACTGCATTGAGGTAACACACACTCTCATGATTGACAAAGCAAGTAAACGTTTGGCGATACCTTACGAACACCGCCGTTCTGCAAGCGGGTAAAAGTTGATAGAATGTTCCACATTGGCTTAATCAGTTTTTACACGCCTGTACTCCGCATCATAGCTACATTTGCCACTATATCACGTGTATTATGTGCAGGACAGCACACTAAACATATAAAAAGCTTTTGTCGTTGTAATTTATGTAGTATTTGGCAGTGGTGCACTAGTACTCAACTCTTTGACTGCCAGACGTTTTCAAAAACGGGTTGTCGCCAGTGCCAGCCGATTTAAGCATTTTGAGTGATCTTTCAAGGTCCACAGAAAATGTTGTGTTTGGACTATGGAAACACAAAGATTGGACTCTCAGCTTTCATCAGAAAAAAAAAGTTTGTTTCTACCTTATTCCATTCTTCAGTAATCAACAATATAAAATGGTTACTTTCACCGAAATTCTCTCTTTTGAAACAAAAAACGGAGAAAAAGAGCTTTTTGTGAAACGATGTTATTTCATGCACTCTAGTGAATTGTACACTTCTTTTTGTCCATGAATGATGCCACAAACACCTAAATAGTGCTTTACTTCTGTAAAACGCTTTCACCAACAATGAAAAAGTGTTTTTTGATTGCAAAATACGTTTATTTCCATTCAACAGTGTAACAATTTGACAAAACAATTTCGCAAACTATTTACAAATGTGTGCAACTGTGGTACTACTTACAATTATGTGGATGTTTCAAATACAGTTTTTCCTTTTGTAACGCTCTCCTGCGTGCAAGGAGACGCCAGGACTCGCACAACAGTTTACTTTCACTTTCACATTGGTCCGTTTTGCGTGCAAACGTTACACTTTCTTGACGGCCTTTTTTTCCGGGGAATAAAAAGCAAGTAGCAGACTGTACACACTTCCTCCGATGAATATGCATTGGACTCGGGGCACTCTCCGTCGTC